>NC_061117.1:163891965-164191965 GCF_002878395.1 Capsicum annuum
CCAGACCCCACTAAGTGGGAATACACTGGGTTTGTTGTTGTTGTTGTTGTTATAAATTAATTTTCACCCTTTCTTGGGCTCTGGGTAATCTCAAAAATGGCCTTGTTTGCCAAGCGACCTATCCTCAATTGGTTGGTGAATTTGTTACAATTGTTTTTATGTAATTAGTTACTAATACCCTTATCTTAATTTCCAGGTTGTAATTCTGCTAAAGGTAGATGGGTCACAGATGATAGTCGGCCTTTATATTCTGGATCTGGCTGCAAGCGATGGTTGTCATCCATGTGGGCTTGCCGATTGACACAGCGTATGGATTTTGAATATGAGAAACTACGTTGGAGACCAAGGGATTGCGAGATGGAAGATTTTACAGGTGTTAACTTCTTGAAAAGGTATGGTCTTTTTCCTGAAACTGATTACCTTTTGATGCTTGAGATGTATATTCTTATGAGCTATTAGAACTTTCTCTCTTTTCCTGAGTGGCATAACTACTGTACCTACCATGTCTTGTCATGTATTTTCCAAGAGCAGTAGTGTAAGCTTGAGCGAACCGCACAGATTAGAACTTATATCTCACATAAACTGCAACTTGTGACTGTGAAACCCCTCTCTGTAGTGCCTGTTGTCCTCATTACTCTCACATTAATGTCTGAAAAGAAAAAATTCTGTTTGCACAATGTTTCCGAGTCTAAGTTTCTTCTTGTTGCATAGATATATTCTTCAAGTCTTCAGGTGATACTTAATTTGACTACACTTTTTCTACATACAAGGAATTTTCTGAACTTGGTTGTGGATCCAGGATGGAGAACAAAACTCTGGCCTTCATTGGGGATTCCCTCGGCAGACAACAATTCCAGTCACTTATGTGTATGATTACTGGTGGTGAAGACAGACCAGATGTTCTTGACGTGGGACGTGAATATGGTCTTGTAAAGGCTCGTCATGCTGTACGACCTGATGGATGGGCTTATCGATTTCCGAGTACCCAAACAACTATTCTTTACTATTGGTCTGCTAGTCTGTGTAACTTGACACCCATTAATGCTTCTAACCCTGTTACTGATTATGCCATGCACCTTGATTGTCCGCCAGCATTTTTGAGTCGTTTCCTACCCAGGTTTGATGTCCTTGTGCTGAACACAGGACACCATTGGAGTAGAGGAAAGCTTAACGCCAACCGGTGGGTCATGTATGTGGATGGTGTTCCTAACATGAACATGAAAATTGCAGATATTGATGGTGCGAAGAATTTTACGATTCACAATATCATTAAATGGGTAGATTCACAGCTGCCTAAATACCCTGGTCTGAAAGCATTTTACCGGTCTATATCACCCAGGCATTTTTTTAATGGAGATTGGAACACTGGAGGCACCTGCGATAACACCACTCCACTTTCTGGTGGAAAGGAGGTTCTACAAGATGAATCCAGTGATGCTGGTGCAGCAGGGGCAGTAAAAGGAACAGCTGTCAAGCTTTTGGACATCACGGCTTTGTCTCAGCTGAGAGATGAGGGTCATATATCTCGATACAGCATCAAATCAACACCCGGAGTGCAGGATTGCTTGCATTGGTGCTTGCCTGGTGTTCCAGATACATGGAATGAAATTCTTTTTGCTCAACTTTAATATTGCACGACCAATGAGGGATACTGCTTTAACATTGATCTCTCCCATCTGAGCAATCAGGGTCACCAATTAAGGCGATACTAGACATGAATTGCATACTGTTTGGAAGATTTTGCCTATTGGAGCTCGACTACTTGGATTCAGCTTTGATTCCTTGGGAATACTGAACACAGAGTAGATTTCTTTACATTATTCTTGGAATTTATAGATTGGAAATATAAACTGTGCTGCCATTTGTTAACAGACTAGTTTGAGGGGTTGGGGTATGGAAGAGGCTTGACCCTTGACATGTACAGTGAATACAAAATGAGTTTGTAAGACGTGAGAGTGTACTTGGAAAGATCGAACATTGACACAAGGTGATTTTTCTAGTGAACAAATGATGCTTAAGTATTTACATGTGCTTAATGCTTATTGTTAAGATCAATAATCCTTCCTGTAAATTTTCTCATTCTTGTCAGAATAGCTAGATGCGAAAATTTTCTTGTAATCAAATGATGCCTAAATGTTTCGTATTATCCAAATTCTGCTAAAGTTTTGGGGCAGTATGGGTTGCAGAAATCTGTTTCTCCAAATTCGAACTCCCTCTTTTGATTGGAACACACTCGGTGCTCCTATGTCAATATTCGGCCATAAATTGGGTAGCAACTCTTTCTAGCCCAGACACCCTCTTAGTGAAAGTCATGATTAGCAGTTAATAGTATAGTAAAGACTGGTGCTGAAGGCGGCCGACCATGGTGGTTTGTGAAAACTAGTAGTGGTCATTATGAAGTGGTGAAGATCTCTTATGTATTATTTCCAGATTTTTTGTGTAAAAATTAAAGTCTCTTTGTAAAAATATAAAACTAAATATACATTTATGAAGAACTAAAAAATCAATTGACCTGTTGTAAAAGGGCAAAAGAACAACTGGATTTAATGGAGTAAGGCGTGAATGATATCAAACTCAAGCTTCATTAACAAATGGGCATAAGTTAACAACACCATAATTAATTAACTAAAAATTACACAAACCAACAACTTATGTTTCCTTTATTAGAAAAAAATCCATCTCCCTAAACATATTACATAATTCCACTTTTTAAGTTTCTCTTTCTAAAAGTACATATACATAGAAATCTCTTATTCTCTCACGGGTTTTCCCTTAAAAAAAAAAGGCTAGAATCAAGGTTCAATTACCATGTTTGAAATCAACCGTATTTGAGTCCAACTGCTAGTCACTATTATTCAAGTTTAACTTAATCTTCTTTTATCATTCTCATTTTTTAAGATCTGAGGTTAGTAGAAAAAAAAATTCTTTAATTAGCCGAAATTTTGGAGATTTTTGAATGAACAAATTGTTGCATGTTTTGGTTAAGTAATTTTTTGGGTTCCTACTTTACCAAAATATAGTTTGAATAGCTGGATTCCCCTTTTTTCTTTTCAGAATCGTTCATTTCAAGTACTAAATTAACAACATAGTACTTAGTAAATGGATGATTCTCCTTCTTTTAGTTTAGGATTAACTCAGTTAGAGCACACTGAACCAACAAATTTGGTAGTTGGGTTTGTTCCCGGAATATTTGATTACGAGGAATCTAAATTTGTTGAAAACAGATTAAAAAATCGTAACGACCCCATCAAGATGAAAAAGAATAACAAAGTTGCTGCTGGAAAGTCAAAAAAGCAAATTAGAGAATCGTCAAGAAAATTCAAAAAAGATGATATCGCACGGCCACGTTTATCAAAGGTATTTTGATTTTTCAATTTTGATTTTTTGTTCTGGGTTTATTGTATTTTTATCTGTAATTTGATGTTTTAAAAATGTTAATTAATAGGTTGTGGTTTGTTAGTTCTTATGTAGTTTTTGAGTTTTTTTCGTAAATTGAAGTTATGTTAGAAGCTGCCTGTTCAAATACAAAACAACTCTTTGTATATATTCGGCATATACATATTTGATAATGCATTTGGTTGAAATACAATTATATATGTAGTTCATATAAATATGTGGTTGCTGGGTGTATATATTAGTAAGTATGTATGTATTGTACACATACATTATTCATTACATGTTGTTGAACATATACATAAGTTATTTTTTGAGATTGTGTATTGAAATGTGTGTTTGAGGCATCGGACATTACAAATGTATATGTAAAACATATACAAGTCAATATATGTTATTAAACTTATAATGAACTTCCTAATTCATATACATCATATTTTTATGTATATGTTTTCAATTTTCTTATGTGTTTTTGAGGCAATGGACATCACCTATGCATATGGCTAACATATACACAATTTTTGATATGTGGTTAGATTTGTAATGAAATAACTAGTTGATATACATCATTTTTTATTTATTGACCATATGTGAGCCTACTTGTTAGATGTTGTTAGATGTGTAATGAAATGCCTAGTTGATATGTACTGTATATGTTTTGACCATATAGGTTTACATACTATGTCTTTTTAATTTCCAATAGGGTCTGAAATACAAGATAAAAAATTTCCCCACGCATTCGTTGCATTTCGGTAGTTATTGCAACCGCGGGTTTGGATCAGATATAAAGAATTAACTTGGTGAAGAAGTTTAGAATCTTTTCTAGCAAATAATTTTTGGTTCCTTTCTAGACATGCCTCAGTGTAACTTTCAAGGACCGATTTCCAAATGCTTACTTATACTTGAGATAGAGTAAAATAATCCGGATAAAATTCATGTTTACGTGCAGGAAACTGTTCTCAAGTTTACTATTACTGAGTTTGCTATAATAGCCGTACTTAAATGTACATGGAACATCAAGAAACTTTATATTGAATCATCTAAGTCCGTATTAATGGCGAAGTATTTCCCAGTGCAAAAAAATTCTATCAAAAAAATTCTTTTTGTACAGCAATTCAAGTTGGGAAACTTCGACAACAATACCGATGCTTTGAAGATATTCATACTTTACTTTATTCATACTTTTGTGTATTCACAAATATGTGATGCTACTATTAACAGATATGACTTTGTGATAGTTGAGGATAGAAGGTACGAACAATTCCCATTGGGGAATTCTTCGTTTCAAAAGCTTATTGTAACGTGGAGATAAGATTTTTTGTTGAAAAATAGTTATACCAGATTGGGGGAATGTCGCATGTGCTGAATGTTTGGATATATGAATGTTGTTCTGAGGTAGACAATACGATAGCTGAGCGTGTTGGAAATTTAATTCCATAATTTTTAATTGGAAGGTTGTTGGGATTTAGGTGAAGTACGAGAAGTTCATGGTTGGTATGTTTAGCAAGGTAAGTATTTAGTACATTATTTCAAGTTAGTGTTTACATTTCACTCTGTTGACTTTAACAAACTCCTAATGTTGCCATTTTTTATTGCTCAACAGTTTGTATACAACAATTTATGGCCAACTCGTGAAGAAGTGCAAAGGCTTGATTTGCCAATGATTGAGGGCATTGAATTAAATGATGCTAAATTTGCATTCTCACATGATACTTCTCCCGATCGTAGTGGTAAAGGCCCTGCTGTCAACATACATACACATTCGAACTCCGACATATAAAGTTTTGAGGATTTCAGTATAGTCCCATCACCGGAAATTCTGAAAAAGGCAGGTCTGAGTACTGATGCATCAGTATCATAACCTACGAAGAGGAGGAGGATATCTGTTTTGATGCTAAAACTATCGAGATGCAAGCTCGTGAGGAAACATCATCGACTGATTCAAGAAGAAATATGCCAACAGACAAAACACCGACTTTTATTTTAGACCATATTGTTGCAACAAAGACAACTCCATCATCATCCAACAAGTCTGTTCATTATGCCACTTTTGATGAAAAGTGGGATGAGATAAACTCATATTTTACAGCCTTATATAAGTTTTCTCATTTGGCCAATAGTATAAACCAAATTGTGAAAACACTATGATTTTTCTTGTCTTTGTATCTATAGGTTGACAAAAAATTCAACGTTCTTCACGATCTAATGGTTAAACAATGAAGACTCAAATGACAAAATGAATAAGCAACAAGTTGAGCTCATGCACATGTTGAAACACAACAAACACACCAGTGAAAAGGTAAACTAAATTGGATTTACGTTATATAATCAACGAAATCCAATTTGAATTATATTTATGTCTTTATCATTTGACTGATTTATATTGTATTTTGAGAAAATTATTGTATAGGGTTCATATACATCATAAATTATTGTATGTATTTTTGGTTGTTATTTCATTTGCAATGTCTCGCATATATATACTACTTTAATGTACAAGAACTGTTTTGTGTATAATGACACTTCATATGTATGTTATTTAATATATGCAAACTGTGTGATGTATATTAGACAATACACATAACTGAGTTATGTATATGAGAAATATATATAACTGTATTATGTATTTTAGACAATATACATAACTGTGTTATGTATATTTGTTCATACATATGCTATATAATATACATAGAATAAAATAAGACACTTCATATGCATATTAACTAATTTTTTAGGATGTAACCAACGTTTTTATTATTAAATTAGGATAGTGAAAAAACAAACATTTGGGCAGAGAAAGAAACATTCAATATAAGTTCACGGTTGAAAAATTTTAAGGTTATTTATGCCTATTTCTTAGTTCAAATTGTTTAAGATTATTTTCATAATCAAATAAATAGGATCATGATGTGGAAAGTTCAAAACGGGAGATGTACCATCACAAGAGCAGGTTAATGAGATAGATATCTTCCCAATCGTAAAGCACAAAGAAAAAGGACATTTTTATAAATATGCCTTTTTGTTATCCTACATTGCAGTAATCAAAATTATTCTTACACATAATTTCATCAGGATGATGAAGCGGGAGGTTTTAAAATAGAGATGCATCATCACAAGATAATGTCGAAGAGATTGCTATGGTCACAAGTTTGAAAGACAACAAAAAGGTATTTTTTCCTAAATAATAGTTTTACATAGGTTGTTTTATATATGAATTTATCTTTTTTCTTTTACTTTTTAAAATTTATGATAAATTTTTAGCTCAGTTTGTTGTGAATTTTGACTAATATGCCTGGTAGTTATATTGTTATTACAATGTATATGTGATATGTAATATGTATATAATTATAATATACATACATAGTGCAAAAAATGACACCATTATCATAAACCATGCAATGCTCATTTTAAATATTTAGGTTGTCAGCGACACTGATAAATCGTAGGCAAAGTGTTTGGTGATGATATAATGGAGAATGCTTATTTTGATGGGAACCACAGTCCTATACAAAAAAAATTCGCAGCTAGATATCTCATATTTTAAATCTTATAATTAAAATAAAAAACTAATTTATTTTTGTATATGTTTTATGTTATATCTACCAGGATATTTGTAATATCCCGTATTTTCGTGCTTGAATTCTAACCGTTGTTCCTACGCATCTAAGCTCTAATCCAAGTGATTCTCACATGAATACAAGTTGCCTGATCATTATCCTAGTCTATGGAGTAGTTTAGAGGTAGAAAATGTTTATAGCAATGGCATAGAACAAGGTTGAGCTAAGACCAATTGATTCATCCAAAGTTTAACATTTGATTCTACAAGGGTCAACTTCAAACGTGTATATATCTTAATATACATAGAATTTTTCATCCCAAGACCTATCAAATTTTAGATAATTGAATTATCTTTCCAACGATACCAATTTCGCAAAAATCTGATACCCGAGCGAAGAGTTATGCCCATTTTCGTGAGAGTCAGTAAAGGTGTGCGATGGGCAATACGCCGCCCAATCAAATGTGTGTGATTGGGAGTGCGAGGCATACTTAAATATCTGCCATAAGGTGTGTGACACACACCTTAAGGTATGCCATGGGTTGTGCGCCGCATACCTCACTTCCAAGTGCCAAAAACACCCCTATATATGTCTATAACACGAGATTAAACTCCCATAACACCAAAACTTTACTTTCTGTCAAAATCACCAAGAACATTCATTAGGGTTTCAACCTAAAAATTCAAATATCTCAAGATTCAACCATGAGTTTTCAATAATTCTTCGAGATTTGGAATCCCCATTCCGAGGGCTACAAGAAACACTTATTATTTTCACGAATAGAGTCCCAAGGTCAAGAGTTCATTCAAAGCTTTAAGTTTAAGGTATGTGGGGTTTTCAGCAAGAACATCCTTTCGTTCTTGTGCCCAAAAATTTGTATTATTTTACGAAGATACATGATTTTACTTGTTTAATTATGAATTTGAGATGGAAACTATTATCCTATATTCTTGTTCAAGAAACTATGATATTTTTGTGATGTCTTAAAGATAAATTCCTTGAGTTTTGATGTTAATATCATGTTTCAAGTTGAATTTTCATATTTTCGTATGGGTTATACTTGTTTGCTATACAAAGTATGAATCTTGAAATGTTTTGCTCAAGTGTTGATAAATGAGATTTAAACCCTCTTTGAGATTATGATCTTTGGTGAAGTAATGTGTTATACACACCTTGATATTTGAATGATTTGACCTTTTGGTCTTGAAAGAGTTATTTTTGAACTCGAATGAGAAAAGAAATCCATATGTTGATTTATTATAAAAAAAAGGGGTAGCATGATAGTTCCCGATATGAATTGTTGAATTGCGTTGTTGTGAATTTTCTTTTGAAATGATCTGAGCTAAGTCCGGGAGTAGTCTTTAGCACCGAGTGGGAGGTATAGCTGTGATTGGTACTTCCCTAGAACTACGTGCCCTCGTAGGATGTGAGCCTAAGGCTGTTTGATATAGTGATCACTAGTGAACAAAAAATTAAGGTTCTACTCCGATGGCAAGGACAGGATAGCTCTCCCCAACATGGGTTGAACTCCATGTAGCTCACATAGTTTATGTCGGTTATAAGAGACTCCCAATGTGTGTGTGTGTATTCTCCTATCTAATATGAAAAGTCTTATTCTTCTATCTGAGATGAAAACATATTTGTTTGAAAGACTGAGTTTGAGAAAGTCATTGTTTTCGAAAGATTTAATGAACATATACTCCAAAGAGAATTGTTATGAGATCTGATTGCTTTGATGATTTGGAATCGAGATGGAAGTGAATTAGATTTATTATGATGACTCACATGTTTCACCCGATATATTTTACTCTCTTATGATTATGATGATTTTAATTCAAGCTAAGTGAGTCATTTATATCAGCATACACAATTTTATAAACTATGATGATATTAAGAGATTATTTTATATATGCATTGCACCCCCATATGCTTGATATATTTCTATGGTACTGACCCATATATTCGTATGTGGGCTATATTTTTCAGAATGTAGGTACAAGGTATAGTGTACATCTTTAGATCCAGTCAGTTTGCGGCATCCAGTCAGCAGGTGATGAGTCCTTTTGATTCAAGGTCTTGAGTTAGTTATACAATTTGAGAAGTGTTGTATTTTCTTTATTCAGTCGTATTGAGTTGGGTTAGTCGGGAGTCATGACCCAACTACCTACAGTTAGTACTAGTAGAGGCTTCATAGACAGTCAGTAGAAGTTGATGTATTTCATTTTAGTTTTGGTTGTAAAGGCAGAATTGTAATCCTGTAAAATTCTATTTTTGTATTGATCAGATTCAGAAAAGAGTTAATTTCTGCTGATTTGTATGGATTTGTATTTTTATTCAGTTGCTTATGTGTTATGCCAGTAGAAGGGTTAGCTTGGGGTCACTTGTGACCCTAAGCACCGTGTGACGTCTCGGGACCTAATTTCGGGGTGTTACAAACTTGGTATCAGAGGACAGAGTTCAAGTGTCCTAGGGTGTCTATGAAGCCGTGTCTAGTAGAGTCTTGCGAAATGGTACAGAGACGTCTGCACTTTTCTTTGAGAGGCTACAGGGCATTTAAGAAATATCTCTATTTTTTCAAGTCTTAAATAGTGTTATAGAAAAGTTCTCTAAGAAACTTATACAGATTCTCATCTTACTCTAGTCAGGCCATCTCTTTCTTATTTCCAAGGTATCAGAAATAGTTGAGCTTAATTCTCCATAGATAGATATGGAATTGTAAGAGAGCTACAAAAGTATCCTATCAGTACTTTTGAGTTCCAAAAACTGAAGTGCTTTATCAGGCCTATAGAAATTGTGCACTAAGCCTGAGTCAGATATGCTTTCAAATTTTTCCTTATAATCCATAATGATAATCTATACTTCTCTATCTATGTACTATTCTTGAGGTAACATGTTCGGCAAGTTTCAATTTTCTCCCTAGATAATACTCTTATATTTGCTGGCAGAAGTTTCAGAAGTTTCATAAAGTGGATTGAGGGGATCCTTCTAGTGTGTGATAAGTCCTTCAAATTTAAGTTATGCCCTTGTTCTTATGGGTTATTTAATTAAGATAGAGTAAGGTGTAGTCTTAGATCGTTGAATATTGTGTGTCAAGTTTCTATCTCTTGTATTATGTAATTTTGTTATCATTATGTTTGTGAAAAATCAAAGACTAGTGAAGCCATGTGAGACCTATTTCAATTCACTAGTATAGTTGTTTTGTTATTCATATAATTTTCTTAATCAAAACACAAAATCAAAGTCTAGTGAAGCTGTGTGAGGCCTATTTTGATTCATTAGAAACTTGTTGTTTATCTTGTTGTTCTGGTGTTAGTTGAAAGTATGGGTTTCTGTGTAGTGATAGAAGTAGTAACGTTTAGTTGAAAGTCTTGTGTGAGTTGAACTTGTGGGTTTAGAAGTGTAGTGGCAAGAATGGTGGCAAGGGCTATTTATTGAATATAATGGTGGCAAGGGCTATTTATTGAATATTTGTATAGCTGAATTTTTGCTTATGATTGAATTAGTAATGAAGTGATATACCCTTGTTTGTTAGTTTAGTGAAGTTAGAGAAGGAGATTATTAGTTAAGGTGGGTTGTTGTTTGCTTGAAGTATGAAAAGAGTTATTGATGGTATTTGTTGTGCTAGGAAAGTATAGGTTTTGATGGAAGTACTTGGTGGTTGAGTATTGTTAATTTAGGCTTTTCTGAGATTGCAAGAGGAAGTTTAGTTGAAATTTATAAAGCTATAAAAGTAATTTAGATGTGAAGATGGGTAAATAGTAATGATGTGAAGAAGGAGGATGTGTTAACAGATTATGAATAAGATAGGCCATATGATTATGATCGATTGTCATTGTGTACTAGTTTTTCTTAATGCTATGTTCTATAGTTTTGAAGTGAAAATTGTGTGTGAGATTGGGTTGTAAATCATGTTTGACTCTAGACATTAAGTTTGAACAGTTGATGGTTCAGTTGTTGATGCTAGTTATATGGACGTGATCTAGTAGGCCTGAACAGTGTATGCAAGAATGTAAGACCATGTGTTCGTAATTAAGTATGGTGTAGAGGTGTGCTCAAGGTGCTATGGGGCTGCATTATTTTTTGAGGATTATTGCATATTGTGTAGTTAGTAGTAACGTTGAGTTGCTAGGTGGAGAAAGGCTAGTTAGATAATTTATGTTGTTCTTGATAGCTAAGTTAAGGAGTTATGATTGAAGATGTTGATTCTTTTTAGTATGATTTTATTCTCATGTACAGAAGTGTAATCTTGGTAGGCTATGACTATGTGATTAGAGATATAGATATGGTTGCAAATGAGAGTGCAAGTCTTTGATGATGATTATTGAAGCTAGGAATTAAGGATGGCATATGGATGGGTTGTTCAAGAATGAATGGTAAGTTCAAAATTAGTTTATTCTTGTGAGTTTAGCATTTATTTGTAGATATTAGAATAATGAAATTATGGCTTAATCTCAAGAATATGTGAAGTATGCCTTTAGGGGTATTTACCTTAAAGTTATATGTGGTTTTAATGATAGGCTTGAATGTCATGTTGGGTGTAAGATGATGTATACAATATGCGCTAGTGAATCCATATCAAGAGTTTTAAATTAGTCATTGAAGTGGTAAGACATGTTATGCTTAGGGTGTGAGCTCTAAGAAGATATAGATTATTGAACCTTGTGGTTGGACTAGTATTGTGGTTTGGCATGTTGTATCTTGTGATTTAGTGTTAGGCTTGATCATGGTGAGAGAACTTTATTTAGTTTAGACCTTAATAGAAAGATTTCGCAGTGCCAATATGAGAATTATAAGTTGAATCAAATGAGTATGGTATTTAAGGGGAATAGTATAGTTGAGAGAGCATTTGAGAAGTGATGCTAAGCTTGAAAGTAAGAAGTTGTGTTGCTTGCGGCCTAGCAATCCTATCCTAGTTTATGAGTTATATTATTATATTTCATGCTATAGAGTTATATCAATGTTGTAATTCCTTAGTCAAATGTCTTGTTCAGAGCAGGACCAAAATTCTTTGCTCCCTAATGTCAATAGAATTTCGTAGAAAAGTGCTGAAGAAATACTCCATTTGAGTATGGGTAGTCAGTATGATCCAATATATATAGCCTGTAATCTACTTTTGCAAGCAAGGAGATAAGCCCCTATAGATTCTTAATTTTTCAGCTAGTCTTACTATCCGCAGTCTTATACATATGTACATTCCAAGAGGCAATGTGTTTGTGTCCAATTAAATTATGAATTCAGCTCAATTCGTGCATCAGTTTCAGTTTCAGATATTAAGTCATGATTCAGTTCGTAAGTATCCTGTGTATTATCACAATCTCTTCATAGTATTTTCATCAAATTATTATCATTCGGGGATGAATCATCCCAAGAGGGAGACGTTGTAATACCCCGAGTTTTCATGTCATAAATCTCTCATCCTTTATCATGAGATCAGATCCAGTGCAAAGTAATGGTTACTCATAAGTTGACACTCTCGTTTCTATCTTAGCCATATGGTTATTTTTCTTGAGGATTCATGCGCTTGCAAACCAGTTCAGTAGCTCATTATTCTTGAGATCCAGTGATTTAGTTCTATCAGTTACACATGATATCTTAAAGACTAATATTCCTCTGTGTTTCAGGTTAATAGGCATTTATCCCATCCATCCACCGAGAAAAACACCTGCCTTACTATCCACATTTGAGGACGAATGTTCCCAAGGAGGAGATAATGTAATATCTCGTATTTTCGTGCAAGAATTCTAACCATCGTTCCTGCGCGTCTAAGCTCTAATCTAAGTAATTCTCACGTGAAAAAAGTTGCATGATCATTATCCTATTATATGGAGTAGTTTAGAGGTGGAAAATGTTTATAGCAATGACATAGAACAAGGTTGAGCTAAGACCAATTGATTCATCCAAAGTTTGACATTTGATTCTACAAGGGTCAACTTCAAACGTGTATATCTCTTAATATACATGGAATTTTTTATCCCAAGACATATCAAATTGTATATAATTGAATTATCTTTCCAATGATACCAATTTCGCAAAAATTCGATACCCGAGCGAAGAGTTATGCCCATTTTTGTGAGAGGCAGTAAGGGTGTACAATGGGCAATGCACCGCCCCATCAAGTGTGTGTGATTGGGAGTGCGAGGCATACTTAAATGTCTACCATAAGGTGTGCGAATCACACCTTAAGGTCTGCCATGGGTTGTGCGCCGCATACCTCACTTCCAAGTGCCAAAAACACCCCTATATATGTCTATAACACGGGATTAAACTCCCATAACACCAAAATAAGTTTACTTTCTCTCAAAATCACCAAGAACATTCATTAGGGTTTCAACCTAAAAATTCAAATATCTCAAGATTCAACCATGAGTTTTCAATAATTCTTCGAGATTTGGAATCCCCATTCTGAGGGCTACAAGAAACACTCATTATTTTCACGAATAGAGTCCCAAGGTCAAGAGTTCATTCAAAGATTTAAGTTTAAGGTATGTGGGGTTTTCAACAAGAAAATCCTTTCGTTCTTGTGCCAAAAAATTTGTATTATTTTATGAAGATACATGATTTTACTTGTTTAATTATGAATTTGAGATGGAAACTATTATCCTATATTTTTGTTCAAGAAACTATGATATTTTTGTGATGTCTTAAAGATAAATTCCTTGAGTTTTGATGTTAATATCATGTTTCAAGTTGAATTTCTAGATTTCATATGAGTTATACTTGTTTGCTATACAAAGTATGAATCTTGAAATGTTGTGCTCAAGTGTTGATATATGGAATTTAAACCCTCTTTGAGATTATGATCTTTGGTGAAGTAATGTGTTATACACACCTTGATATTTGAATGCTTTGACCTTTTGGTCTTGAAAGAGTTATTTTTGAACTTGAATGAGAAAAGAAATCCATATGTTGATTTATTATGAAAAAGGGATAGTGTGATGGCTCCCGATATGAATTGTTAAATTGCGTTGTTGTGGCTTTTCTTTTAAAATGATCTGAGCTAAGTTCGAGAGTAGTCTTTAGCACCGAGTGGGAGGTATAATTGTGATTGGTACTTTCCTAGAATTACGTGCCCCCGTAGGATGTGAGCCTAAGGCTGATTGATATAGTGATCATTAGTGAACAAAAGATTAAGGTCCTACTCCGATGGCAAGGACAGGACAGCTCTCCCCAACGTGGGTTGGATGTTGGACTCCATGTAGCTCACATGGTTTATGTCAGTTGTAAGAGACTCCCAATGTGTGTGTGTGTATTCTTCTATCTAATATGAAAATTCTTATTCTTCTATTTGAGATGAAAACATATTTGTTTGAAAGACTGAGTTTGAGAACGTCATTATTTTTGAAGATTTAATGAACATATATTCCAAAGAGAATTGTTTTGAGATTTGATTGCTTTGATGATTTGGAATCGAGATGGAAGTGAATTGAGATTTATTATGATGACTCACATGTTTCACCCGATGTATTTTACACTTATGATTATGATGATTTTAATTCGAGCTAAGTGAGTCATTTATATCAGCATGCATAATTTTATAAATTGTGATGATATTAAGATATTATTTTATATATGCATTGCACCCCCATATTCTAGGTACATTTCCATGGTACTGACCCATATATTCCTATGTGGGCTATATTTACTCGGAATGAAGGTACAAGGTATAGCGTACATCTTCAGATCCAGTCAGTTTGCGGCATCTAGTCAGCAGGTGATGAGTCCTTTTGATTCAAGGGCTTGAGTTAGTTATACAATTTGAGAAGTGTTGTATTTTCTTTATTCAGTCGTATTGAGTTGGGTTAGTCGGGAGTCATGACCCGTCTACCTACAGTCAGTATTAGTAGATGCTTCATAGACAATCAGTAGAAGTTGATGTATTTCATTTCAGTTTTGGTTGTAAAGACAGAATTGTAATCCTGTAAAATTCCATTTTTTTATCGATCAGATTCAGAAAAGAGTTAATTTTTGC
Source organism: Capsicum annuum (assembly GCF_002878395.1). Classification (NCBI taxonomy): domain Eukaryota; kingdom Viridiplantae; phylum Streptophyta; class Magnoliopsida; order Solanales; family Solanaceae; genus Capsicum; species Capsicum annuum. Next base: position 163,906,885 of record NC_061117.1, read on the forward strand.
TGATTTGTATGGATTTGTATTTTTATTCAGTTGCTTATAAGTTATGCCAGTAGAAGGGTTAGCTTGGGGTCACTTGTGACCCTAAGCACTGTGTTATATCTCGGGACCCGATTTTGGGGCGTTACAATATTGAAGCTTGTTGTGTGGATATTGAAGCTTCCACATTATATGCTCTAGTCGAAGCTGTGGTAAATCAAAAATCGAATTACGACAAAGTTGAACATCTATTATAGTGCATATCTATAAAGAGCATCCGGTAAATACATAAAGTGCATTCTTTTTCAATATACATGTCATATATTTTACATATCACACTTCTATTACTAATGCGTTTAAACAAAATTAACAATATACACATAATATTTATTATTAGGATGATTTCTCTAGTATAATTTCAGATTCTGATCAAACCAAATTAGACACCATAATGAAAGGTCTGGCAGCACCGGCGGATGATCTTCCTCTAGAAGTTGGTAAACCGTTAGAAGATACAGTTAATCCACATTTTATATTTGATAGTCAGATTTTTCTAATGCAGTTGTTGTGGCACATTAGGCTGCAAAACCCCCTGCCAAGAGGATCAGGACTAAATCTAAAGTTTTCAAGTCACCAAACCTGACAGAGTATGCTTCTGGTTCAAAGGCCATTTAGAACGAAATCACAGAATTAAAACAAAAATTCGCATTTGATGATTTCAAAATAGCTGACGATATGCCCAGGGGTATCATTAAAGAGTACAAGAAGTGGATTGAGGAGGTCTATTGAAGTTACATGCAAAAAAGTAAGTTTTATCATTATTAAACTGAGCATATTTTTATCAATATATGTATACAAATTATATTTTTTTCTTACTAATAAAATTTAACATTTTATAGAAAAATGAATGATGATCACTATAGAGCAAAAGCAGCTGCTCTTGAAGTTCAAGAATTTGATTTTGTTTTTGCTCATGCACGGTCAAAAAATTAGTTTTACTTGACGTATCAGACAAAAGTATGCTGGAACAATGAGGTATTTTTATTTGAGTTTTATTGTTTTAAAACTTTCATATTTACATACATATACATAAGCTGATTCGACTTACATATACAAATAATTACTTATGTTTTTTGTCACAGTCAGTTGTACAATACTGGCTTATGAATGTGCATAAAATATATATATATGTATGCATGTTATTTATTTTCCTTAACCTTATTTATATAATTACCTGATTGAAAAGTCTATGTATGGCCGGTTGGTTGCAGTTACCTATATATACATCCGATTGGGAAGTACAATATTTTGTATGTGTTTGCTAGATGTTTGACTTATTCTGTTTATATGTATGCTAGTTGTTATGTATGTGCAAATGCTAATGACTATCTACTTATGTATATAATAGTCTGTTATGTATATACAAACCAGTTTTTAAATACCTCAGCCTGCATGTTATGTATATTAACTCCATAAATATGTATACTTCTTTTAACTCATATTACTTAATGTAAACATATAAATATGATCACAGTATAAATTGACATAATTTCTCTTCTTTGTATTTGAATTTTGTAGCATATTGATGTGATATTCTATCACCTGCGCAAGAAATCAAAATTAAGGATTGATCAAGAATACAGATTCACAACATCAAATTGGTTTTTTCAGAGCTATATTGAGAAGATGTACCATAGATATTTTTTCGATGATTTAGATATGCTATTTTCTACACAAAAGGATTATGCTCAGTCTATTTTTGTGATCTAGAATGAAGAGGCAATAACAAACATAATCAAGAGATTTTGCATTTCAGCTAGATTATCGTGGCACCTAGTTAATGAGGTGTATGTTTATGTCAATTGCAGTAAAATTTCACTGGGTATTAGCTGTTATTGCTCTAAAGGATTAACACATACATGTCTATGACTCACTGTCCAATCTAAGAAATATGGACTTATCGCTTGAGATTCACAAGTTGGCAGTGATGTTGCCAACTTACTTGTCTGATAGAGAATTTTTTTAAGAAACAATGCGTACAGATTGGGCAAATCTTAATGCATATAAGGATAAGATGAGTCAAAGGATACAGTTAGTGAATCAACACCCATTCAAGGTTGAGTATGTACAAAACATTAGTCAACAAGAATGTGACAGCTTGTAAGTAATCTTCTATATTTTTTATGAAATATTATTTATGATATGTTTAGACGAGATAATGTGTTTGCTTTTTTACGTCTCAGGAACTATGGAGTGTTTGTTGTTGGGTATGCAGAATACCTAAGTAGGGCAATGGACGTGCCTTCAGTTGGTTTTGAAGCAGAATACCATCGTATATGATGCATCACTTCTTTAAAATTACGGTCTTCGAAAAGCAAAGAAAAGTTATGTTAGTGACAATGATGACTCTCCAAGATGAAGGACAAGAACTCTCTCACTTCCTGATGAAAGTGCATTAGTTAGCATTGAATAGTCTGAAAGCTGATTATGGTTTAGACTTTTTATTTGTAGGGATTTGTTAGTAATGTTGGAGTTTAAGCAAATTTAGATGTTTTGTATATACAAATCTGTTATAACACTTTTTTAACCTATGTTTATGGATTATTTGATACGAGTACAACCTCGTAGATGGACATATTTTCAGCATGTCAAAGATAACTGAGAGAAGGCCTGAACTTAAGTGTTAATGAAGTCCAAAACCACCCTATGTATGCACTCCATGGGCAGCCCATTAGAGCATTTTAATTAAAAGGGTACTTTTGTCATTTATTTCTTATTTTGTGTTGTAATATAAATAAACCAACTTAGGGTTTTTGAGACTTGGTTGATCATTGTTAAGACTTGAAACATTGTAACATTTTAGCCTCTCTATTTAGAAGCCCCAACTGAAACTAGGGCTAGACAAGTGAAGATTTACTTGTGTTTGCATATTGGCTAGAAACATTGCTGTTTAGAAGAGGTAAAGGCCCTCTTGTGTCAACGTAGAGTTAGCTTTGTGTCATGGGTAGTGTTAAGGGTCCAAGAGTGTAACAATTCTTGGGTTCTTAAGATTGTCCCTTCATTTGGTCTAACTATTTATCTTGTATCTTGATGTATCTGTTGGTTCATTTTTTGTTGTTAATGTACCCGTGACTTTCTTGTCGTTGTAATCTTGTTGTTTATGTATTGATATAGTGAAGCCGTGTGTGGCTCTTTCAATTCACTATAGTCATTGTAATCTTGTGTTCTCTATTTATCTTGTTAAATATTGTGGTTGTTGTCTTGAAAACATAGAAAAACCGAGTGGGGCCTTTGATTCTCTAGTGTTATTGTCTTGTAGATCTCTTGATTTCCTTATTTATGCTTGATCTTGTATCATTTGGTATCAAAGCCATCTTTGGTTTTGTTCTTACAATACCAATCTTGGGCTTTCTTGCTAAAAAAATAAAAAAATTGTTGAAATCTGAAAATTCTAAAAAAAAAAGAGAGAAATCTGTCCATCTTGTTCTTGGTCGAGAAATTTGTGTTGTGTTGTTGTCCTGGATGATATTGGTGTTTGTGTGTCTATATTTGGTAGTCATTTTGTTTGTTTAGAGTGTTTCAAGTGTTGGTTTCTTCCCCACCAACACTACAAGTGTCTAAATCTAAAGTTTGAGCTTAAAAGATGACATTGTTGTTGTGAACTTGCAAGATTGGCCAAATGGTGATGTTATTGTAGACTTAGAGTGGAACATCATTGTTGTTGTTGGTGTTATTGAAGTTGTTGTTGTATGTTCATCTTGTTCTTCACCTAGTCTTACAATATAACCAACAAAAAGTGCAAATAGATTCAAAAGGGGTGAAGATAAAAGTTGTAAAGTTGTTTGTGAGAAGACTTAATCATCACTTCCTAGACTTGACATCCACTTTTTCAACTACTATCCCTAAATTAAGGAGCCTTGTTTGGTGGAACTAGTACAAGTCAAGATTATCTTTTTGAGAATAACTTAAAAGAATCAAGACTTATACTCCCCCCCCCCCCCCCAAAAAAAAAACAAAAACCAATTATCTTTCATTCTAAATTGTGTGAAGGTTGAAAATTTCAAATTTGTGACTAAGTTGTGTGGGCCCGAGACAAATTCCATGCTGCCACATCACTACTTTCTACTGTTTACATCAATAATTAAGCTTAAATTTGGATTTTTCTAGTTTCTAATTGTTGATTCTTGGTTTCATTAGTTGATCCTAGAACTAATTAACAAACTAGTAAATTCCTACTAGATTGTCATTTAGTCCTTTGAATCTATTGTTCGTGTGTATGTTTCTTTTGTGCTTTTGTCATTATTATAATCGTAGCGCTTCTTGGTTCAAGTTTGAATATCACTTACTTGAGTCGTCCAACAAAGAATCCATTCCGATTAAGGAGTAGACTTACTCTTCAACTCAACACAACTACAAGCCGACTTGCAAACATTTATGACATCAAGTGTGAGGCCACAATGTGAGTGAGAGAATTGTGAGGTTGTTTGAACTAACGTGTGTTTGTTTTATAGGTTTTGTGATGTATTGTTGTGTATGACATAGTGGACTGATTTGGTGACTTGTTGGACCATAGCTTGAAGGACTAATCCCGATACCATCATAATGGAACCCGAGGCTTCAAATGCTCAAACAATGGATAGTAATGCCATCAATCTCATTTTGGCTCGCCTTGAAACTATGTCTCGAGATGTGGCTAGGTTGAATGTGGGTCTTGAGAAACTAGATATGAATGTGGCATCAATTAGTGGGATATTAAAGCGTGTGGAAAGTCAAAGAAGTCAATCCACCTCTCAAAACATTTCCCCGACCACTACTCCTGAGGCCTTGCACCAAATGTTCCATCCACCAAGACAACCATCCAATTTCGCAAACCAAACTCCACTATAATCCCTCACCCGAGACCATGAGAGGACAATCCAACCACTACTTCACCAAGTCCAACAAGAAGGACTTGGAACCTTAATTCCACCCCACAACCCGAGTCCTCCAAACCAAACTCCACTTGGCCAAAGACCTTATTATCCACCAAATCCAAACCCGCCACAACAAGCTCCACTTAACTAGAATAAACCTATCCAACATGAGGGGTATGGGACTTTTAATGATGGTTACATGAGGGGGGAAGAGGTACGGGGTAGACATGTTGATCCAAGGAAGGTTCATGGTCGAGAAGGAAGAGTTGGTCATTGGAACCAACAAGGGAACCAAAACCGTGAAGTAGGACTAAATACCATCGAAATGGGGCTTCCAATCTTCAAGGGTGAGAGTTATCCCGAAGAGTTTCTTACATGCGAATCCGCATGTGAGAGGGTCTTCTAATTCAATGATCTTATCAAAAAGAAGAAGAGTTGCTACGCGATTGCTTACTTTGAGGGTTATGCTACTACATGGTGGGAGTATGTTAAGCGTTTTGGAAATGTTTTGGAAGAGGGGCATCCCCCTCCTTGGTTTTGGCTAAGATAACTTATGAGACAAAGGTACCTACCCAAAAGATATTATCAAGAGCTCCTTGCCAAGTTGTATAACTTGAGGGAAGGAAACAAAAGTGTTGTGGCTTACTACGATGAGTTCCAACAACTCATCTTGAAAATTGATCATAGAGGGGAACAAGTGAGTCATGACATCATCCGATTCAAGGTGGGGTTGAATAGAGATATTTCTTTACGTTTGACAGTTCACAATTTCGACACCCTTGATGCCATCTTCCAAGCCACATTAGAAATTGAAAGAGAGTTGCGGGAGAAACCGGGGTCCAAGTTCAAAGTCCAATCATCCTCGGGTTGGAACCATGACCAGAATGATTCTTCCAAAGTGGAGCAACCCAAGGCCAAGGCTTCCCAAGCCAAAAACAAGACACCTCAAAAGTACTCTCCGAGAAATAAAGATAAAACGTATTCCTTTCCTAATTCTAAGCAATGTTTTAAATGCCAAGGTTGGGGACACAAGGCTAGTGAGTGTCCAAATAGGAGGAATGTGATCTTAAGGGAGGGAAAACTATATTTTCTTGGAGAGAAGGTGGGACTTGAACTAAAGGAGATTGATGATCAATCTCAAGGTGGAGAGGGAATAGAACCCGAGAAACCAAAGAAAGGAGAGGAGGGGGATGCTTAGCCGTGTGAAGGTGAGATTGAAGTGCCATGTTTTGTAGTGAGAAAGGCTATAATTAGTAAGGTTTTGGGTGATCCCAGTCAAAGGGAAAACCTTTTTTACACTAAATGCCTAATTAAGGGGGTTGTGTGTTCTATGCTTATTAATGGAGGTATTTGTGCCAATATTGCTAGTAGTACCTTGGTTGATGTTTTGAGGCTGCCCACTATATTTCATTCCAGCCCCTACAACCTTTGATGGTTAAATGAGTGCGGAGAGTTAAAGGTAAACCGATAAGTAGTGATACAGTTCAAGGTAGGCAACTACTTTGACGAGGTGTTGTGTGATGTTATTCCTATGCAAGCATGCCACCTATTGTTGGGAAGACCATGGAAATATGACAAATATACCATGCATGATGGAAGAGCCAATAGCTACACTTTGGAGCACCATGGACGAAGGTATACACTCCACTCTCTCTCACCAATACAAGTGGCTGAAGTTAGTTAACAAGTTAGAGAGTTCGAAGAAAAAAGGAAGAAGGAGAGAAAGGGAAGGACCGAGAGTGGGAGTAGAGGCGAAGGAGATGGAATAAAAGAGCAAAGATACAAGGGGTCCTCACTTTTGGGACTTACCCTCGAGAATCCTTTACTTCTCACTAACGTAGGTACTAGCATTTTGCCTAGTATCGCCTTTGCTTGTGTGCAGGTACATGATCTTGTGCTTACTAGGGGAGATGCCAAGAAACTTTCTAACAAAAATATTCTTGATGAACTCAAGGAGTCCTTGTCTAAGTCTCCAAGCTTTAGGACAAAAAACGAAGAGGTGATTCTATGGGGGAGCCGTGAGGTTGATGAAGCTGTGAGTTTGAGGTCAAAATATTTTCAAGGTGGAGAGGATGATACGAGTACGACCTCGTAGATAGACATATTTTGAGCATGTCAAAGATAACCGAGAGAAGACTCAAACTTAAGTGTTAATGAAGTCTAAAACCATCCTATGTATGCACTCCATGGGCAGCCCATTGGAGCATTTTAATTAAAAGGGTACTTTTGTCATTTATTTCTTATTTTGTGTTGTAATATAAATAGACCAACTTAGGGTTTTTGATACTTGGTTGATCATTTTCAAGACTTGAAACATTGTAATATTTTAGCCTCTCTCTTTAGAAGCCCCAACCGTAACTAGGGCTAAACAAGTGAAGATTCACTTGTGTTTGCATATTGGCTTGAAACATTGGTGTTTAGAGGAGGTAAAGGCCCTCCTGTGTCAACGTAAAGTTAGGTTTGTATCGTGGGTAGTGTTAAGGGTCCAAGAGTGTAACAATTCTTGGGTTCTTAAGATTGTCCCTTAATTTAGTCTAACTATTTATCTTGTATCTTGATGTATCTGTTGGTTCCTTTTTTGTTGTTAATGTACCCGTGACTTTCTTGTTGTTGTAATCTTGTTGTTTATGTGTTGATATAGTGAAGCCGTGTGGGGTTCTTTCGATTCACTATAGTCATTGTAATCTTATGTTCTCTATTTATCTTATTGAATATTGTGGTTGTTGTCTTGAAAACATAGAAAAGCCGAGTGGAGCCTTTGATAATCTGGTGTTATTGTCTTGTAGATCTCTTGATTTCCTTGTTTGTGTTTGATCTTGTATCATTATTGGTATAAATATTTCTGCATGATTATTGTGTTTTGTACATCGTATATCAATTTTTTTTGTGTGCATAAATATATCTACATATACATAGGATTACCGTCTCCTAAAAATCTATTATCGATTTTTATTTATGGGTGTATATTTCTACATATACATAAGATTACAAGTTGAGAATGCTAACCCAATGACTAGTTTTCAATATTATTGAAAAACTGCGGCACTGCAAATATTTTGAATGCGTGTATATGTTTTCATATGCATAGTATTTCTGTAGACAAAACACATACGTTATTATAAATGTAATATAGGCTGAGTAAAAATCATAACATAAACTTGTGGCATAACTTGATTCATACATACATAGCAACTGGACAAAAACTTTTCGTGAATTTTCTTAAATATTTTTATAATTTTTTGTGATTTCAATTGAATTCTTAAATATTGTATCCGTTTATATGTACTCATATACATAGAATTTATTGACATCTCAAATTACTAACAATATATTCAGAATATATGTAAATCTTTTCATATAACTTTGATTAAATTTTTTCATATAAATATTTCAGTATTACTATTGTGTTTTGTACACGATTTTTAAATTTTTTTGTGTGCGAGTATATGTTTACATATACATAGAATTACTCACGAATATGTAATCTATTATCAATTTTTTGGTATACGTGTATATATTTACATATACATAGGATTACAAGTTGTTAATGAAAACAGAATGACTAGTTTTCAACATTATTGGAAAACTGCTACATTGCATTTATTTTGAATGCGATTACATGTCTTCATATATATATATATATATATATAGCATTTTAGTCTACAAAACACATACATTATTATAAGTGTAATATAGGATGAGTAAAAATTCATAACATAAACTTATGACATAACTTGATTCATCCATACATAACAACTGGAGAACAAGTTTTTGTGTAATTTCTTAATTTTTTCATATTTTTTTTTATTTCAATTGAATTCTTACATATTGTATCAGTGTATATGTTCTAAATCTTTACATATACATTTGATTTAACTTTTACATACACATAGTCTTACAAGCACCGTCCTAACAAGTACTTTGTTTGTTGTAGATAAAAAAAGGGCAACCCGATGCACTAAAACTATCGCTATGCGCGGTGTCCGGGGAAGGGCCCCACCACAAGGGTGTACGTACGTAGCCTTACCTTGCATTTCTGCTAGAGGCTGTTTCCAAGGCTTGAACCCGTGACCTCCTGGTCACATGGCAGCAACTCCAGCAACTTTGTTTGTCGTAGATAAGTTATGTTTATCTACAAATGATTACAATCAATAATGATTAAATAATGAATGTACAAGCATTAACCAAACAACTAATTAACGCAGCAAACACATACACAACATGAATAAGAAAAATATACATAAAACATAAATGATAAACTGAAGAAAACTCACATTTATTTCAACATTTAAATACCAAACTAAAACAGTTCAATGAAGTCATTTCTAAAAAATTAAAAACGATAATCGAGTGATTAATTTTCAACGGTATAGTAGAACTATAACTTAGTTCTCCTTTGAGAAAAAGTTACAAGAACACCTATTGTGCCCTTTATGTCCGCATCGTCCACAATGATTTGCGCTTGATGAAGGTGTTTCACTGGATTTCTTCTTTCTCCCTTTTTTTCGATCTTCCTGGAAGTATTTTGTATATTGGTGGCAACATTTCTTCCTCATCTACACTGTTAGAAATATTTCAGTCTTTCTTATCTGGCATTGAAATGATTGGAACTTCGTAAGTCTTCACCAAAGTGCTTGGCTTATAATATTCTGAACAGTATGGAGCAAACTCTTTTACATGTTTAGACTTCAAGAAGGTAATAGCGTGAGCACAAAGTATTTGATCTATTTGGAACCTCCCATAATTGCACGATTCACTTTCAAGGTCAACAATGTATCTTCTTTTGGATTCATAAACTAAGTATATATAGGTTGAGGAAGCCTTCACCTGAACAAACAAAAAAATTCAACCATACAACTTTATCTAGAAAAATTATTTAAAACCAATGTTTTACAGTCAATTAAATACTACATCTTAATGCACGATAAGAATTCAAAAAAATTATACATACTATCATCCTTAAAGCTTTCACACCATGAGAGTTAGAATTTTATCAAATCTACGACCCAAAGTCGTACTAGTATAAGAAGATATCTCACTGTTTTTACAGTTTCAAGAACCGAATAACATTCACACCTCTTCTAAGAATTCATAGATTGGAATTCCGGGCCTCCACCAAACACCCATTAATACATTTAGCAATATTCGAAGTCATTATCTGACCTTTGTTTACCGATGAATAACACCTACTCCAATTTTCATATCCAGCTTTTTGTAGATATTTTTTCACTTTTTGATAAACTTTTTCAATCTTTGACGTTAGGTAGTCAAAATCATCTTTTCTATAAGCCGTAGCCATTGAATACTACAAATCGCTGATACTTTTTTTCTCTTACGGAAGTAACCACAAATCTTTTTTCAGAGATGTCAAATGCATGCAAGGTATGGAATATTTGGATATACAAAACAACGTTGATAATACTTTCGTTCCTATCAGAGATAACATACATGTTGTCACGTTCTTCGAAAGTAGTTTTGAACTGGTTGAAAAATCATGTCCATGAGTTGTCATTCTCCGTATCCACAACCCCATACACAAGCAGTAATATGCATCCTACGTTACGTATAAACTATATTAATAAAATTCAACATAAAAAATTTTTAAAAAATAATAAATTGATCAAAATTGTTTTTTTATACACTAAGATGTTTTTTTACATGAAATACAAAGTCTAAAAAAAATCACATACCGACACCATCCAGTGTACTTGCTGAGAGGAAAGTCCCTTTATATGGTCCACTTAAATATGCACCATCAATAACTACAACAGGTCTGCAAAACTCAAAACCCCTTATCATTGAATGCAACCCTATAAACAGATACATGAACCGATTATCCCATGACTTGTGATTGCAATGTATGAATTAGGATACACATTGTTCAACATGTAAATGTATCTCAGCAACTGTCTATAGCCATCAGCCGGACCACCTCTAAGCATCGCTATGGCACGCTCTTTTGCACGCTAGGCATTCATATAATTTATATCAATGACATATACAACTTTCATTTCTTTGATGATGTCTCCGAGTGTTTGCTTTCTTTTATGATTAACTAACTTAGGAGCTGTGAATTCACATACAAAAGTAGTCATCGCCAAAATATTCGTTAGTACTCTATCACTCAAACGACACGTATGATCTGAGTTAAATCTCTGAATGATAAAAACATCTTTTTTTTTGTAACTTGATGCTTCCAACGTCCATTTGCAATCCTCATTGTAACATCGGAGGACATAGCTAAAATAGAAAAAAGGCGATAATATGATTAGTATTTGTATCAATATATAGGTTTATAGGGTTTGCATGTTACAAATCTATTATACTTTAAAAAAAACATATACAACCCAAGTAATCAACTATGCATTAATAAATAAATTGAAATATATGTTTTTTTGTGTTAAACACAACCTAAAAAATATACAACAGACTAAAGATTATTTTTTAACACATTTACAAACGATAGACTATGTATATGTGAGTTATTTAAAAAATGTTATGTATATAAACACTTCTAATTTCGTAAATAGAAATAAGATTTTGTAGGGTTTGTTTACATTAGTTTATATATTTACATATACAATACATATTGAATGTATATGTTATATTATAGTCTGTTACTTCATATGATTATGCAATTTCAAATTCTGACTACTTTATCTCACAACAACTTCAAACCATAAGAAAACTTTAAGATTCTGTTGTTATCGAAACATGAAAACAATCTACGCAACACAAATTTAAACACCATAATAACATAAACGCTACAAATAACATTACATTAATGTCAATTACAAAATCATATACATATTTATCAAATATGATAAATTTCTAAAACAAATGAAATTTAAGTAAACAACTTTATTAACAGAAAAAAAAACGAAATACCTTTTTTGCCTGAATGTTTTGCTTTGCAATTGAATCCATGTGTTACCACATATTTTGACATCATTGAAACGAGAGTCTTGTTATCCTTATACATCTGTTTCACCTTCACATCAATACTCTTGGTTTCACAGATCAAGTTATCAACTTTGAACTCCGGTATATACAAAGCATATTGATTTTGTGTCTCAGCAACTGAGAGAGCCATAGTATCCGATTCAACACCCTCCACGTAAATAACAACTCATGTTTCTCTATTGAACTCTATGTCCTCTGCACATTTATCAATCGATTGATATGCACAACAGATACATCACGAATTCTGGTTGAGATTTCTTCAACTCGGCATACAACCAAACATTATTATCATTACCGATATGAAATGGTGAATCATTATTGTCAACAACATAATGTACATCAATATTTCTTCGAGCTTCGTCAATGCTTAATTCGGCTGCAATTGAAGAAATCAACCTCAAATAATTTATTGATTCAGCGATAACTATCCCTTCACTTTTATTATTAACATATTCTGTTTCGGTTCTCCGTTGACCAGAGTACCTCAAAAGCATAACAATATTCATCTTCTTGAATTCCAATAAAAAAAATCTTCAAAAAAGATCAAAAAATCAGTGCTGAAATTGAATTTGATTTATGTTTTTGGTCTGATTTGATATTTATGTATTTGTTGTTTTCAAAATTCGAATTTCAGTTGTTGTTACATAATTTAAGGGATGCAGTAATCCACTTATTAAATTAGTTGTGTTAATTACATCCTTAATAGCAGAAAATCCATTATTTCCATTTTAAAAGACGGTAATAGATTTGCATATACAAAGGTTTCTATGTATAATTCGATTGTCTTATGTATATTAATCAGGAGAAAGAGTAAAATAATTAAAAAAGTGAAAGAGGATATAAATAATTCTAAAAGGGTTGATATTAATGTTATTCATACATTAATTAATAATATAATAAACCTTATAATCAAATTACAAAATGAATTAGAGCACTAAAGGGATGTGATTTGCCTAAGAAATTTCAGGTCCATTATCAGCCCTCACTCCACTTTTTTCTCGGTAGAACAAACAACAATATATCCAAATATAGTCCCACAAAAGTGGTGTCCGGAGAGAATACAATGTACGCAGATTTTACCTTTACCTCAAAAGTGAGATGCTATTTTCGATAAACCCTAGCTCTAGGCAGAAGCAATCTAAAAAAGACGTGGAAGTACAAGAAACAATAGAAAGTAATAAAAATAACAAATAGTAGCAAAATAGTACTACAACAAATAATACTACAAACAAATGACACGAAACAATAGATAGTACTAGAAATTGAATAATAAGAAACTACAAGGCAGTCTAACAACTACTAGTAAGTCCCCTACCTACTAATCTACTACCTTAATACGTGTCCTCCACCACTTTCCTATCTAAGGTCATGTCCTCGGTAAACTGCAAGTGCACCATGTTCTATCTAATCATTTCTTCCTAATACTTCTTCGGTCTACCTCTACCTCTCCTGAACCATCCATACCAACCTCTCATACCTCCACACTGGGTATCGCGCATCTCTTCATCACATGTACTGACAAAGAAAGAATAATTTTTAATGTAAAAATTACAAAAATACTTGTGAGATACATAGTAACCATACAAGTTGAACAATGTACAAGCCAGATCTCTCAGTAGATCTTCATGATAAAAGCGAGATTCCCAGACCCAAAAGCACAAAGAAACATCCAAGTGGCTGTAATAAATAGTCGGTCTTCTATATGTCAGAAGAGACATCAAACTAAGTCACCTTTTAAATGACAGGGAAATACTTAAAGTAGAGTAGTTCATCAAAACAAAGGCCGATATGGAAGATGTATGTCAAGCTTCCGTAGGCTAAACACTCAGGTTGTCCTCCAGGGCTAATTACAAGCTGCAGAAAGGACTGAAAAGCTTGAACAAATGACTGTTCCAGGAATAAAACACGGTTAGAAACTACTAGAAGTAGCGCCCCTAATTTTATTTGGCTCCTTGCTATGAAGCTGATGATGACCTGCAAGATGGAAAAATAGCTGAAACTAATAGCAATACACTAGAGCCTTTGGCCAGAAACATTTACATGTGCCAAGGCACCTACTACATTACCATAAAGTTGTGACTACCTCAAGAAAAGGTGAAATGGATAGAAGTAGAGCAGTTTTCTTATCAATTTTAAGGGTTCTCTCCCCTTTCTTCGGGCACCTAGCAAAAATTAGGTAATCATGGGGGGCCTTCTGAAAAATCTAGACCAAGAGAATAACATATAAATACTGATTGTTAAAAAAAAAGAATGACATGCAATTAATCTTTTAACAAGTCAAGTATATCTCATCAATTCAGACCAATATGACGTTAGTCATACAAACTAACAAAATTTTGATCCAAGTATGCGATAGACCTACCTAAATCTGACCATCTATAGAGCATGGTATTTTCACTTCATACCAAAGACAAATGAAACAAGAGAGAAATTTGACTTTTGATATTCAATTCTCAACTCTTTTGAAGATTTTAGCGTGTTTCTCCCCACATTACAACCCAAAAACATACCCAGTGATGTCTCTCCCCATATTAGCCAAAAAATACTTAGGGTGGGATATTTTTCAATGTCTTTCTTCTCTTACATCCAGTTGCTCATCCTCCAACTAGTTATCGTCTCTGTTACAATTTAGGAAGCACCCACCAAATAGCGTTCAATTAATTAGATCCAGAAAATCACAAAATCATTTTAACTTGCCACAAGGTCATGAAATAAATATATTGCACATAGATAGCTCGTAATTAAAGGAGGACATCAATATGTTTCGCATAGACATCTCTGATAATTGTCCCCAGTTATCACCAAAACTTTCTCTCCAGCAGACCTTAAATGTTGATGAACAAACTATTCACTTTCTTAATAAAAATGATGTTGATACTTTTAAAAATCATTATAATTTCATGCATATTGGCTTAGTAAAAATTTCTTTTAAACCTCTTACTCTGAGAGGACTGCCAGAAACATTTTAAGCTGCACTTCGTGATGCTAGAAATCTAAATTTTAGACAATCTTTAATGGGAACTATTGAATCTACTCTTGCTTATGGACCTGTATATTTTAATGTTCAACAAAATTTACAATTATCTTTGTTAGCAAAAGCCACAACATTAGCTGAAAATAAAGACAAATGAACAGATTCTGAAGTTTGTAAAATGATAGTTGCTGGTTTTACTGGCCAACTTTGGGGCTGGTGGGACAATTATTTAAAGGAAAAAGATAGATTAAAAATCTTCAACTCCAAAGCTATCACTACTGGAAAAGATAACCCAGGAAGGAATCAACCAGCAGGAAGGGAAGATGCTGTCTACACTCTTATGTTAACTATTATGGAACATTTTGGAGGTAGATTTACCAACCAGTATGAAAATACTCCTACTCTCCTTAATGGTCTTAGATGTAGAAATTTAGGAGAATTTAGGTGGTATAAAGATACCTTTCTAAGTCGAGTTATGGATTTACCTAAAAATAACCTACAATATTGAAAGGCCAAATTCATAGATGGACTCTCTCCTTTATTTGGTGAAAGGTTTAGAAAAAAACTTAGGGATCATCTATTGATATACCTTGGAAAGATTATACCTATGGTCAGCTTATAGCAGTTACCACTGATGAAGGTTTAACTCTATGTTTTGAATTGAAGTTGAATAGACGGATTAAGTTGGACAAGTTTAGAGAAAAAACTCAATTAAGAGACTTCTATGATCAATTTGGGATGAACCAATAGACTTCCACCTCTCAACAAAAAACTCATAAGCATTCTAAGTCTTCTAAACTTTATAGGAAAAAGAATTACCATCGTAGGTCTAAAGAAGAAAGGGAAACTAGAAAAATCCATCGCAAGTCCTCTAGATTTACCAAAAATAGATCTAAGAGAGATTTAGCAAAAATCAAGTGCTATAACTGTAAACAGTTTGGGCATATTGCTCTAAATTGTAAGCTCCAAAAAATTAAGTCTCTAGGACTTTCTGATGAACTTTATGATCAAATTTATGGCTTGTTATATACTTTTGGTTCTGAGTCTGATTACAACTATGAATCTGAATCAGAAAGTGATATTGAATTACCTGAATCTTCTGATAGTAATCATGAAAATGAAAATGTAAATGCCTGCCCTGATTGTCTTGGTAACTCTTGTACTTGTGATAACATGATTTATCGATTGCAGTCTCAGTTTGAAGACTTAGATTTAAATGTGCAAACTTTAACTGCGAAAAATGTTCTTGAATTATTGAAGAAAATTTTGGACGATAAACTTTGTGAAAAAATTATTAATCTTGCTGCAAAAAAAATCCAGCAATAGCATTTCCACTAGTTCTAAAGCAGTTAATAAAACTTATGATTATGATATGCCTTATTCTTTAGCCGAGGTTAATCGACACCTTACATTAAGTAAAACACCTGGTAGGGATACTTCTTTTGATGATTTAAAAATTGAGGTTGAAAATCTAAAAAAAGAAATTATTTCATTAAAACAAAAATAAATGATTTGTGATCACATGATTTCAAAAATTGAAGAAAATGCTTCTCATCATATTTTTCCTCATGATATTCCTTCTACTTCTACCTCTACAGGTAAAGAAATTGTTGAACCTGATATTGATAATAATACTCAAACTCTTGATATAAAAAATGATTTATTTTTAGGAATGATGCAGTTTGTTACGCCCATAAATGGTATATTGATTGCTCATATCATTAGATCGGCATCTGGTCATACTCTTGATATTAATTATAAATTGCCTAATGCACATGTCTATAAAAATAAGACTTTCATTCCACATTTCTTCTTTCTAGTAAAAAAATAATTATACCCCCCTATTATTTTAGGAATCCCTTTTATAAATGCTATTTACCCTTTTACGCATCTTGATGCAAATGGTTTTCAAGCTACTTATAAAAATCAAAAAATCTCATATTCCTTTATTACTAATCCAGTCACTTGAGATATAAATGCTTTGATTGACACGAAACAAACTCAATTAAACTTCTTACAATTTGAAATTATGAGTATGAATGTTCAAAATATGCTGAGTTCTGTGAAAATACAAGAAAAAATAAAATTGATCTCGCGCTAGTTTATTACTGATATTTGTGCAAACCATCCAAATGCTTTTTGGAAAAGAAAAGAATATGTTGTTTCTCTTCCTTATGAAAATGATTTCAGCGAAGCCAATATTCCAACAAAATCCCGACCTTGTCAAATGAATGTGGAATTAGTAGAATTCTGTAAAAGGAGAT
Source organism: Capsicum annuum (assembly GCF_002878395.1). NCBI lineage: Eukaryota > Viridiplantae > Streptophyta > Magnoliopsida > Solanales > Solanaceae > Capsicum > Capsicum annuum. Next base: position 163,923,975 of record NC_061117.1, read on the forward strand.
TGATAATCTTCAAGAAAAGGGTCTTATTAAACCTTCTAAATCCCCGCGGTCATGCACTGCATTTTATGATAATAATGCTGCCGAAAAGGAACGCGGTATGCCTAGACTTGTTATTAATTATAAACCTTTAAATAAAGTTTTGCAATGGATTAGATATCCAATTCCCAATAAAAAGGACTTATTATCTAGACTTTATGATGCAAATATATTTTCAGAATTCGGTTTAAAATCAAGTTATTGGCAGATTCATATTACTGATGAACATACTTATAGGACTGCTTTCAATGTGACTTTTGGGCAATACGAATGGAATGTTATGCCTTTTGATTTGAAAAATGCTCCTTCTGAATTTCAAAAAATCATGAATGACATATTCAATCCCTACATGGATTTTATAGTTGTTTACATAGATGATATTCTTGTTTTTTTCAAAACAATAAAATTACATTTTAAACACTTGAATATTTTTAAACAATTTGTGATGCAAAACGGTTTAGTTATTTTCAAACCAAAAATATCTTTATTCCAAACTAATATTAGATTCCTTGGACATAATATTTCTAAAGGACAAATTGAACCAATACAAAGATCTTTGGAATTTTTGAAAAAATTTTCAAATATTATTACTGATAAAACTCAATTACAAAAATTTTTAGGAAGTTTTAATTATATTTCTCCTTTTTATCAGAACTTATCTCATGATTTAGATCCTTTGTATGACAGATTAAAAAAGAATCACAAAGAACTCTGGACTACTACTCATACTAAGCTAGTCCAAATGATTAAAAGACGTGTTGAGTCTTTACCTTGTGTAGTCCTTGCAAATCTTGCATGGTTAAAAATCGTGGAAACTGATGCTTCTAATATAGGTTATGGTGGAATTCTAAAACAAGTGAATCCCCATACTAATTCTAAAAGTCTTATCAGATTTCATTCAGGAAAATGGTCTGAAAGCCAGAAAAAATATGCCACTGTGGCTCATGAAATGTTAATGATTGTTAAATGTATTCTAAAATGTCAAGACGATTTGTATAATCAAAAGTTTATTGTCAGAACTGATGCCCAATCAGTTAAATACATGTTTGATAAAGCCTTTAAACATGATGCTTCTAAATTAATCTTTGCAAGATGGCAGGCTCAATTAGTCCCTTTTGATTTTGAAATTCAATATAAAAAGGGTAGTTAAAATTCTTTACCTGATTTCCTATCTCAAGAATATATCAATAATTCTTGAATTAAAAATTTGTAGGTCATTCTTGGAATAAAGAACAAAAATCAAGAAGAATGAATTTTTACACTTTCTATCTCCCTGAAAAAACAATTGTTACTGTTATAAAATGCATTCCTCTGTATGAAGACATTCATTTTATTATATTAGAAAAACTTATCCATGATATGATAAAAGAAGATTTATTTCTTCCAAATTTTGACAATATATGGGATGAAATTGATTGGGATGGCTTTGATTCATTGTTTGATCGATTTTAATTTCATTTCCCCTTGTAGTATGGTACAAACCCTCATGGCAGGTGGTAAGAGGTAGAGGAAATATCAGCAGAAAACAAACTCAAAATTCTAGAGGAAGAGGAAGAAATTCTCCCTCATCATCATCCTCATGTACTTCAAGCTCATTAAATTTCCCAGTATTGCAAAGAGGAAATATGAGTTTAATTAATACGAAAATCCAGCATATTGCAGAATCATAATCTTTAAAAATTCCGTATATAAGCCCTTCAATTCATCTGGACGATATTCGAGAAGATCATCCTTTATACGAATAAATACAATCTTATATATCTGCCAAGCAAGCTAATTTATTTGCAGCAGTTGCTATGGAAAACACTGCTGATAGGCCAAATTATGAAAAGCTTGACGAAAGAGAATTGATACTCCTTGTATAAAACTCACAAATATGCAAACAGAATGATCCATGTAGATTGCTCCAAAAATATTTATTGACTAACCTTTACTTTGCAAGTGAATCTTTTAAAACAAGAGCTTATTATGAATCCGTTTTAATCTATACTGGATCTGCTGAAATAGAACATCACCAATTAAGTGAAATGACTGAATATGTTCATGGATATTCCAAAATGGTAATTAAAAAGCTCATTTTCATTGAAGATTAGGGCACGACCTCTATGGCTGAAAAAAACATGTCAATGAGAGATTCAAAGGTTTCTTTTACCTATTGGGATTATATCAAGGCATTCACTCAAACTTTTTATTGCAACAATATAAAACACAAGCACACATGGTTTTTAAAGATCTGTGCTAAAGTTTTTGAAAATCAAATTCCTAACTGGTTCATCCAATGGTGGACATGTCATGGCCCTACGGTAAAAAATTTACAAGCAGAATATCTTCATTTATATAAAAAAAATGGGTTAAAGTATCCCCATTTTTAAATGAATTATATCATTCTGAACATGTCTGTAATTTAGACAAAATCAATCAAATGTATTTTTTTATTGAATTCTCCATTCCATGGATATACAAATGGAGTGTCAAATTTCGCTACACTAAAGAACAAATACCCAGACTGTATAGGGTATTCTATACCAATTTTTGGGACAAGATGACAAGAAAAGACCCGCTCACAAAGATTTCTTATGGGAACGAATTGCTAGAATCCATTCAAAAACTCTAGTTGATTATGAGACTACTCCACAAAAGAATATTGTGGAAGATAAAAATTTAAATTATATTTCCAGGAGAACCTCTGCCCAAGAGGGCGATAAAATGGAGATGATTGACAAATATTTAGAGGAAGTCAGGAAAAATCTTATAAAAACAGTCGAACAAAGTTCAGATACGTCCATGAAAAGCCTTACCAGTGAAAAACCTGTTGAATCCGAAGAAATTCAAGAGTCTCAAATACTTCCTCTAGAAAATATCCTTAATGTTGAAGAAATGAAAAAAGTTGAGGCGAATCTCTATCAGTCAAAAAGAAAAGATAAGGACAAAATATGATGACCCACCTAAATTATTGAAAAAACTATGCACAAGGTCCCACAAAGTACTGTGCAAATATTTTCTTTTTCTATTATAAATAGATGCCTCATATCTGTTAGGAGAGGTAGAAGTTTTTCCTTCCTCTTCTCTCTCTACGTCTAGCCTCTCCCTTCTATCTACTTTAGTAATATATTTTGAAGATAAATAAAAGGCGAATAGACACTATTTTATACTGTTCAGGCCTTACATTTGGTCGGCTTTAAGGTACATAGCTATTCTTCTTTTAAACTACTTTTTATACTAATTCTTCCTACCAGCCGTGACCATGTCCAGCTAAGAAAATTCTCATGTCTATGTTAAAAATCTAACTCATATGATTAGATAATTGTGGAGTATCCATACTTTATCTAAATATGAGAAAATGTTTCTATAGCTTCACACTTTGTTCCAAAATAGTGGTACAGTCGAGTTTAATATGTTTTAGGTTGGCTTTGTCTCAGCGACTTCGTCTAGTAAGTTATGCCTCTTTAGCCCAGTAATTTGAGATAAAGAAAAGGGCAACTTTTGCACAATTAGAAGTTCTAGACACATGGGCTCAACCTAAGCTTACTAAGTCTCTGGCAGGCCCCATGTTTAAGTAAAAATTTTCATACAGTTATTAAGCTATTTGACATTCTCTTATATTTCAATTGGTGCATTTGGTTTGATATTTCTACTAAAGCTTAAGCTGATATTCATAAGCAAATCTAAACGCAGTGTGGCTTACCCCTGCTTACGGATCCTGCTTATATTCATAAGTCTGAACGCAGTGTGGCTTACCCCTGCTCACAGATCCTGCTTATATGGTATCAGAGCTTGGTAATTTCATAGTTATCTGAGAAATATTATGATGATTTTAGGCATAGGCATGAATTTCTTAAATATGGATCTGGGAGAAATTAGTACAAAAAGTACTAAGCTTGAAGAGGTAGATTTACCTCAAAATCTTGATTTATTAAATAAATGGAATCTTCCAAAAATCGACGTAAAATCTATTTATGAATATGGATATTTTGATAAAATTCTGCATAAACAAATAGTTAAAACTACTGAGCAATCTATTGCCTTAAATGCTGATGAACAAACTATTCACTTGCTTAATAAAAATGATGTTGATACTTTTAAAAATCGTCATAATTTCATGCGTATTGGCTTAGTACAAATTGCTTTTAAACCTTTTATTCTGAGAGGACTGCCAAAAATATTTTTAGCTGCACTTCGTGATGCTAGAAATCTAAATTTTAGACAATCTTTAATGGGAACTATTGAATCTAGTCTTGCTTATGGCCCTGTATTTTTTAATATTCAACAAAATTTATAATTATCTTTCACTGATAGAAATATTCTTGATGTTCTGACCTTAAATGTAAAGACTCATGGTTATAATTATGTCCCTGGGTCTGAGGTCATAGGAGTATCTTATCACATTTATTATCGTCTTATAACTACTATGACTCCTAAATATAAATTAATTAAAGATCCTTCAGATTATACCATTCTTATAGAAACCAATTTTCTAAAATCTAAGGTTAGCACCAGAAGACCTATAAGATGGGACGAGATTAACTTCCCTGACACTTGGGTTTTAAATTCGGTCGTTTCTCCAAAACAACTTGTCAATGAAACAACCAATTCAGAGTTAACTCATGTAACTCAAAACTAAGATGAAAAGATTTGTCTTCAATTTGATGACAATTCTACCATCTTTTATCGAAATTCCTTTGCTATGTCTCATAGTATGCCTATTAGACAATATATTTCTCCTATTGAACCACCTGTTTATGGCCCATATAGAAATCGTGTTGCGTCATTGCATACTTTAAGCTCTGGAGATTCGCAAAATTCATTTAGAAATGTTGAAAAGGTTAAAATAAATCCTAGGACTCATATAGTTCAAGATAATGATAATATTTCTGAAAAAGACAATCCAACTCCTTCGAAGATGGAATTTGATGTCAACAATGTTTAAATGATTCCACATCAAATAGATTTTAGTCCTGGTTCATAGGCAAGAAATTATGTTAGAAAATAATTCTTTGGTGAAAACTAGAAAAGCTTTAGAATATGATTTTTTGAAACATATAGTCCTAACGATATGAAAAATATTTCTGAAGAATTCTATGAAATGTGTGTATTGTATAATCAGATTATTTATTTTGCACCATGGTTTATATTTGCATATTTGCCTAAATATATTAATGTGATAGAAAAAACTTACCAAGATGTTAGTGGTAATATTATTGAATGTGTTTATCCACCCTAGTCACCTTTTATACTTCCTAATAATACGGGTATTACTTATTCTACATTCCAAAAATTCATTGATAATGATGTTGGTAGAATCACTATTGCCGAAATTAATAAGTTGATTGCTCAAAATAATTATTTGAGCCTTTATGTGAAAGTTCTTGGGGAACACATTTCCTCTCTTGACAAAAAACTTGATGAATTGATTAATATAGTGAAAAATCTTAATGATGATCCAAAAGCTTCTAATGTTGCTTCTACTTCAGAAAATAAGTCTGAAGAATTGACTATTAAACCTTGTGTTCAACGACCCCCTGATATTGAAGGTTTTGCGAAATTCTCTCATATGGAAAAACTAGAAAAATTGCTTGACAAAAAGTTTTCAAAATTAAACATCAACCAATACGCCACGGTGGCTCATGAAATGTTAACGATTGTTAAATGTGTTATGAAATTTCAAGACGATTTGTATAATCAAAAGTTTATTGTCAGAACTGATGCTCAATCAGTTAAATACATGTTGGATAAATACTTTAAACATGATGCTTCTAAATTAATCTTTGCAAGATGGCAGGCTCAATTAGCCCCTTTTGATTTTGAAATTCAATATAAAAAGGGTAGTTAAAATTCTTTACCTGATTTCCTGTCTCGAGAATATGTCAATAATTCATAAATAAAAATTTTACAGGTCATTCTTGGAATAAAGAACAAAAATCAAGAAGAATGAATTTCTACATTTTCTATCTCCCTGAAAAAATAATTGTTGCTATTATAAAATGCATTCCTCTGTATGAAGACATTCATTTTATTATATTAGAAAAACTTATCCATGTAATGATAAAAGAAGATTTATTTCTTCCAAATTTTGACGATATACAGGATGAAATTGATTGGGATGAATTTGATTCATCATTTGATCGATTCTAATTTCATTTCCCCTTGCAGTATGGGTACAGACCCTCCGTGGCAGGTGGTAAGAGGCAGAGGAAATGTCGGCAATAAAGATAATAATAATAATAATAATAATAAACTCTTGCTTATAGTCCAGTATATTTTAATGTTCAGCCAAATCTACAATTATCTTTGACTGATAGAAATATTCTTGATGTTTTAACCTTAAATGTTAAAACCAATGGTTATAATTATGCCCCCGGATCAGAGCTTATAGGAAATGAATAAGCTCAGAGAAAAATCTCAGCTAGGAGACTTTTGTGATCATTTTGGAATGAATCAACAAGCTTCCACCTCTCAAAAAACTCATAGGCAATCTAAGTATAGGACAAGGAATTACCGTCATAGGACTAAAAAAGAAAGAGAAACTAGAAAAATCCATCGCAAGTCCTCCAGATTTACCAAAAATAGATCTAGGAGAGATTTAGCAAAAATCAAGACTATAACTGTAAAAAGTTTGGGCACACTGCTCCAAATTGTAAGCTCCAAAAAATCAAGTCTCTAGAACTTTCTGATGAGCTTCTTGATCAAATTTATGGCTTGTTATATACTTCTGGTTCTGAGTCTGATTAAAAATATGAATTTGAATCAGAAAATGATATTGAATTACCTGAATCTTCTGATAGTAATCATAAAAATGAAAATGAAAATGCTTGCCCTGATTGTCCTGGTAACTCTTGCACTTGTGTAGCATGTTTTATCGACTGCAGTCTCAATTTGAAGACTTAGATTTAAATGTCCAAACTTTAACTGTTGAAAATGTTCTTGAATTATTGAAGGAAATTTCGGACGATAAACTTCATGAAAAAATTATTAATCTTGCTGCAAACAAATCCGCTAATAGTATTTCAACTAGTTCTAAAGTAGTCAATAAAACTAATGGTTATGATATGCCTCTGATACCATATAAGCAGGATCTTTAAGCAGGGGTAAGCCACGTTGTGTTCAGACTTACTTATAAATATCGGCTTAAGTTTTAGTCGAAATATCAATCCCAAAGCACCAATTGAAATATAAGCAAATGTCCAATAGCTTTATAACTGTATGAAAATCTTTTACCCAAACATGGGGCCTGTCAGAGACTTAATAAGCTTAAGTTGAACCCATATGTCTAGAAGTTCTAATTGTGTAAAAATTGCCTTTTTCTTTATCTCAAATTACTGGGCTAAAGAGGCACAACTTACTAGATGAAGTCACTGAGACAAAGCCAACCTAAAACATATTAAAATCGACTGTACCACCATTTTAGAACCAAGATTACTAGGCTAAAGAGGCACAACTTACTAGATGAAGTCACTGAGACAAAGCCAACCTAAAACATATTAAACTCGACTGTACCACCATTTTAGAACCAAGTTAGAAGCTATAGAAACATCTCTCATATTTAGATAAAGTCTGGATACTTCATAATTATCTAATAATAGAAGTTAGATTTTAAACATAGACATGAGAATTTTCTTAGTCGGACATGGTCGCGGCTAGTAGGAAGAATTAGTATAAAAAGTAGTTTAAAAGAAGAATAGCTATGTACCTTAAAGCTGGCCGGATTTAAGGCCTGAACATTATGTAATAGAGGCTATTCTCCTTTTATTTTTCTTCAGAATATATTACAAAAGTAGATAGAAGGGAGAGGCTAGACTTAGAGAGAGAAGGGGAAGGAAAAACTCCTGCCTCTCTAACAGGAATGAGGCATCTATTTATAATAAAAAAGAGAATCTTGCACAGTATATAATGGAGCCCTCTGCACAGTGTTTTTAATAAAACAAGCATAGTAACAATATTTTAATAATTCTTGTGGGTCCTTGCTGTCACCTCGAGTTTTTTAAGTAGGGCTTGATGTAGACCTGCTGTCTGTCATTTCTTGTCTTTTCTTTTTTTCTTTAACTGAGAGAGAATGGCTTCAGTTTGTTCCAATTTTTCATTTGTGAGAATGTATGCTGAAGGTAGTGGTTGTGAATCAAGAACATCTTCCATATTTTCTGCTTCGTCGCTTGTGATGCTTTTCATCGATGTGTCTAAATTTTGTTCCACCATTTTTATCAATTTACTTCGAACCTCTTCTAAGTATTTTTCAATCATTTCCAATTTGTCACCTTCTTGAACTGAGATTCTTCTGGAGATGTAATTTAAACCTTTGTCATCGATAATTTCTTTTTGTGGAGTGTGAGAATTTTTGACATTTTTTCTGAGAATGCTTTCACACAATTCTTTACCACAGGGGACCTTTGTAATTGGGTCAATACGAGTCAATTTATCCCAAAAGTTATACAATAAAAAACCCTATATAGGCTGGGTATTTGTTCTTTGCTGAATCCAAATTCAACACTCCACTTGTGAATCCATGGAATGGAAAATTCTATAAAAAAGTATATTTGATCGATGGTGTCTAATTTATAACATGTTTCGGTAGATATAAATCAGTTAGAAATGGTGAATGCTTCTTCCATTCTTGGTAGAGGTGGAAGTATTCTGATGGCAGGATTTTAATGGCGGGGCCATGATATGACCACCATTGGATAAACCAATTAGGAATTTGTTTTTCAAAGACTTTTGAACAAACCATTAGAAACCAAGTATGCGACTGTTTAGAATTATTGTAATAAAGAGCTTGAGTAAAAGCCTTAATATAATTCTAGTAGGTAAAAGCAAATTTTGAATCTTTCATGGTTAAGTATCTTTTAGCCATGAAGGTTGTGGCCCAATCATCAATAGAAAGGAGTTTTTAATCACCATTTTAGAATAGCCATGAACATATTCAGTCGTTGCTCCGGCCAATTGATGATGTTCTATTTCTGCGCTACCAGTGGCGACTAAAATATTTTCATAATAAGATCTTGTTTTAAATGATTCTCCTACAAAATAGAGATGTGTTAGTAAATATTTTTGGAGCAATCTCCATTGATCCTCCTATTTGCATATTTGAGAGTTCTTAACAAGGAGTATCAACTCCCTTTCTTCGAGCATTTTATAATTGGGCTTATCTGCAGTATTTTCCGAAGTAATTGCTATAAATGAATCAGTCTTTTTGGCAGATATATAGGATTGTATTTGTTCATATAAAGGATGATCTTCTGGAATATCATCCAAACAGATTGAAAGGCTTATATTCTGAGTTTTTGAAGACGATGGTTCTGCAATATGCTGTATTTATCAAACTCATACTTCCTCTTTGTAATACAAGGAAATTCGAAGAGCTTGAAGCATATGAGGATCCTATTCCTCTAGTGTTTTGACTTTGGCTTCTACTGTTATTTCCTCTTCATCGGACTACCAACCATAGGGGGTCAGTACCCATACTGCAAGTGCAAATGAGATTAGAATCTATCAAAGTAACAGTCAATGTCCACCCAATCAATTTCATCACGCATATCTTCCCAGTTTGGAAAAAATGAATTTTCTTGTATTAAATCATGAACAAGTTTTTCTAGGATAACAAAATGTATATCTTCATAAAGAGGAATGTATTTTATTATAGTGATTAGTAATTTTTCAAAAAGATAGAAAGTATAGTAATTCATTCTCCTTGGTTTTTGTTCTTGTCCAAAAGTAAATTGCAGAAAAAAATTTTATTTATGAATTATTAATGTATTCGCCAGATAGAAAATCAAGTAAAGAATTTTCACTACCCTTTTTATATTGTATTTTAAAATCAAAAGGGGCTAATTGAGCTTGCCACCTTGGAAAAATTAATTTGGAAGCACCATATTCAAAGTCTTTATCAAACATATAATTAATAGATTGTGCTGTACTAACAATAAATTTTTGATTATATAAATCATCTTGAAATTTTAAAATGCATTTAACAATAGTTAACATCTCATGAGCCACTGTGGCACATTTTTTCTGACTATCAGACCATTTTTTGGAATGAAATCTAATAAGACTTTTGGAATTAGTAGACTGAAGACCCTTCTGATTACAATATGATTGCAGAAGGGTCTTCAGTCAACTTACAATTGCTGAAAAATTGCTTGACGAAAAATTTTCAAAATTAAATATCAATCCGATGGATTTTTGTAACGAATTTTCTGATTTACAGCAACTTGAAAATACTTTCAAAAATGACTCTTCTCCTGCTATTGATAGTAATTACTCAGAGCTTCATAAGCTCAGAGGCATGATTAAAAAAAACCTAGAAAATATGTTGATCTTCCAAGAATGACTACTACGTATTATCCATGACCAACTCCTCAAGATGTTCTGCTAGAGGAGCGAGAGTGGAATTTGACGAATACGTCATATTGCAGAGAATCAATTTATGAATGGAATATAGATGGTTTAAGGGAAAAACAAATCTCTATTCAAGTTCATCGCATGCTTATGTATTCTACTATAGCAAAAAATACGGCATCTGCTGAAAATAAAGATAAGCGCACTATTCTAGAGTCTGTAAAATGATTATTGCTGGTTTTACTGTCCAACTCCGTGGTTGGTGTGACAATTATTCAACTGATGAACAAGATTAAAAATCTTCACCGCTAAAATCGAGAAACCTGGAAAAGACAATCTAGGAAGAGATCTATCTGCGGAACGAGAAGACGCTGTCTATACTCTTATGTTAACTATTATGGAGCATTTTGGAGGTAGGTTTACTAACCAATACGAAAATACTCGCACTCTCCTTAATGGCCTTAGATATAGACACCTAGGTGAATTTAGGTTGTATAAAGACACCTTTCTAAGTCGAGTTATGGACCTTCCAGAAATTAATTTACAATATTGGAAGGCTAAGTTCATAGATGGACTCCCTCCTTTGTTTGGTGAAGGGTTAGAAAAAAACTTAGGGGAACATCTGTAGATATACCCTGGAAAGATTATACTTATGGTCAGCTTACATCAACTACCACTGAAGAAGGTTTAGCTTTATGCAATGAATTGAAATTGAATTGACAAATTAAGATGAATAAGCTCAGAGAAAAATCTCAGCTAGGAGACTTCTGTGTTCAATTTGGAATGAATCAACAGGCTTCCACCTCTCAAAAAACTCATAGGAAATCTAAGTATAGGACAAGGAATTACCGTCGTAGGACTAAAGAAGAAAGAGAAACTAGAAAAATCCATCGCAAGTTCTCCAGATTTACCAAAAATAGATCTCAGATTTAGCAAAAATCAAGTTCTATAACTGTAAACAGTTTGGGAATATTTCTCCAAATTGTAAGCTTCAAAAAATCAAGTCTCTAGAACTTTCTGATGAACTTCTTGATCAAATTTATGTCTTGTTATATACTTCTGGTTCTGAGTCTGATTATAACTAGGAATCTGAATTAGAAAATGATATTGAATTACCTGAATCTTCTGATAGTAATCATGAAAATGAAAATGAAAATGCTTGCCCTGATTATCCTGGTAACTCTTGTACTTGTGATAACATGTTTTATCGATTATAGTCTCAATTTGAAGACTTAGATTTAAATGTCCAAACTTTAACTGCTGAAAATGTTCTTGAATTATTGAAGGAAATTTCGGACGATAAACTTCGTGAAAAAATTAAAATCTTGCTGCAAAAAAAACTGCTAATAGCATTTCCACTAGTTCTAAAGCAGTCAATAAAACATATGATTATGATATGCCTTATTCTTTAGTTGAAGTTAATCGACGCCTTGCTTTAAGTGAACACCTAGTAGAGATACTTTTTTTGATGATTTAAAAATCGAGGTTGAAAATCTAAAAAGAGAAATTATTTCATTAAAATAAAATCAAATGATTTGTGATCACAGAATTTCAAAAATTGAAGAAAATACTTCTCATCATAATTTTCCTCATAATATTCCTTCTACTTCTTCTTCTAAAAGTAAAGAAATTGTTAAACCTGATATTGATAATAATATTCAAACCCTTGATATAAAAAAAATGTATTTTTAGAAATGATGCAGATTGCTACCGCCCATAAATGGTATATCAATTGCTCCATATTAATTAATAATGATATCTCTATAAATAATATTGCCATGATTGATAGTGGGGCAGATGTTAGTTGCATTCAAGAAGGTTTAATTCCTGCTAGATATTTTCAAAATTTTATTTAAAATCTGGTTATTGGCAAATTCGTATTGATGATGAACATACTTATAGAACTGCTTTCAATGTGCCTTTCGGGCAATATGAATGGAATGTTATGCCTTTTGGTTTGAAAAATACTCCTTCTGAATTCCAAAAAATCATGAATGATATATTTAATCCTTAATAGAATTTATAATTGTTTATATAGATGATATTCTTATTTTTTCTAAAATAATAGAATTACATTTTAAGCACTTGAATATTTTCAAACAAATTGTGATGCAAAATGGTTTGGTTATTTCTAATACGGGTACGATCATGATCGGGGTCTAATGCATCAAGACTTGATCTCGGGGGGATTCCCATCCAAGGAACAAGCTTTGAAGTGTAGAGAACAAGTCCCACAAGTCCCACAAACTCCAAAACTATGTCACTGTTCATCCTCCCTTTGCAAGGGTTTTTTAGTCATTTGTAATAAGTTAACCTAGGTATAAATAGAACCTCATTAGGTTATTTTTGGGAGATTTTTGGAGAATATATTTTGTAGCCTCTTTGAGAGTCTTTAGCAAGGTGGAATCCTTGTGCTGATCATTTGCTTAGAAATGGAGATTGCTTGGGAATTCTGGTTCCTTTGAGGTCACGTAAGAGATAGGTTTAGGTTGTGTGTGATATTAAAGGTACAAAAGTGGAATAATCTTTTGGGTTGTTAATATTATACCATCCCTTTGTCTATCTATCTATCTATCTATCTATCTATCTATCTATCTATCTTTACTTTCTTGTAATCGTTTGTCTATATCTATGTAATCCGTTTGTGTTCTTGTTGTTCTTGTTTTTTTGGATGAGATTTGTGTATAAATCTAGGTGTGTTTTAATTGTCCTAGTTGTTTCTAAGTGTTAGTTTTGTCTTCACTAACACACTTGAGTCTAGATCCAAGTTGAGCTTGAAAATTGTTGTTGGTATTGTTGTTACAGTTTCAAGAACTTGAACATTGTTGGTGTTGTTGTGTGGACCAAAACTTGAAGGTGGTTTGACCTCATGTTGTTGGTATTTTGTTGTGGTTTTTAAGCTTGAAAAAGGTGTTGTTGATTGTTGGAGGTTTAATGTGAGGCTAGGTTTTCAAACTTCTATTGAAAGTTCTTGTTGTTCTAGACTATCTTCATGTCTAGTTGCAAAAAAGCTCTTCAATAGTGTTGTTTGATCCAAAAGCCAAGTGGAAAGAAGTGAGGCCTTTGTTAGTCTTTAAAACAAATCCCAAAGACCTACCAAAAGGGAAGGGGAACAAAAAGATCTACAAAAACTTGGTACTAAAAGACGGAAAAACACTTTTCTAGGTTTCCAAAAGAGGAAAGGGCCACCAACCCTTCAAAAAGGTGACTTGCCCAAAAGGTGTAAGACAAGTCAAACCTTTTTGAATGTGAAAAAGGACTCCAATCTTGATATTTTTATTCCCCAAGGCCGAAATACACTTCTTCAAGAATTGAAAATTGAACCAAAATTTCAAAATTGAAAAAATAAGAACCTTTCAAAAACCGCAACCAATCCTAGACCGCCACATCACCAATTTTTGTACAATACCGAAACTTAGGGCTCAAAATCTTGGATACTTAATTTCTTATTGTTGATTCTTAGTTTCATTTTTTTTATTCTTATACTAATTGGCGACTAGTTAATACCTACTAAGTTGTAAATTAGTTTTTGAATACGTTTCTTTCGTGTCTTCGTTATTTGTGTGCTTTTCTTGTTTGTAACTCGTATTAACTTCTTTATTTTAAGTTCATAAGTGAATTTTTTTTTGTGTCTTGAGTCAATCAAAACAACAATCCATTCGGGCCGCCAAGTAGGATTGACATCTTATTGACTATCGGAGTATAAGCAATTTTCAATATTTGTCGCTCCAATTGTGACAATCACAAAAGTGAGTGTATCGAGTGTTGGTAAGGAGCTTTTTGTTTTCTTTTGTTTGTTGTTATCTTTTTTTTGTTTTGTTAGGTACCATGGCTGCACATAACTTCAAGTCCACGTGTGATCTCATCCATGACAATCTTGAAGATATGCAACAACACATTGAAATTATATGCCAATTATTACCCAAACTCTTCCCTCAAAATCCAATTGGCCAAACAACATGCGATAAGATCTTTCTGAAGGAAGTTGCTGCCCAATCTTCTGATGAACTTTCACACCGAGGTAAAGACGAACATACTCATGAACGTCAAGGTAAAATAGCTAACCCTTACACTTTTGTGCATGTGAATGATAATTGTGTGGCTAGTAGACCATTGAGTGTGAGTTATAGCTTGCCTATATGTGAGTCTATTGTTTCTTTGCCACTTGATGATGATGTACTTGTTGTGAGTCTGGATATACTAGTTGATCCTATTGATGACCAAATCGACTCTTCTTGTAAGATTGATTTATGTCCACCTAGTAGTAAAACCATTGTGTTGAATGAAAGTACATCATCCTGTGAAATTTATGTTGATCAACTTTTATGTGAAAATTGTCCACCACTTGAGGATGTGTGTGATGTGATTAATGAATCTCAAGTGTGTGATGATGTTGAAAATATTGATCAAAGGAATAGGAGTGAACCCGAGAGCTATTCTTGGGATAATCTTGCACTTGAAATCTCTTTGAAACTTGATATTGATCTTTTAGAGAGTGATGAACGTGTTTGTTCTAAATCTGCCTGTGAAATAGATCATGCTCTCTTAAGGTATAATGTCTTTTTTGAAAATGATATAACCACTCCTAATGAACTTAGTGGTGGAAATGATATAGCTTTTCTTAGAACCTATAGCCGATATGCTAACCCACTATGGTGTGACAACATTTCTCCTAAAGATGAAAATATCTTCTTGGAAGATGAGAGTACTCTTAAGGGTAAGGGATGTGTGGTTATGGAAACTACTTCTCCTTCTACTTTGTGTGACTTTATTCTTGAGAGTACTCATGGTGATGATTATAAAACTAGTAGTGAATACACACATGAGGGTACCTTAGTAGAAGTCGACTTGAGTGATACCTTTCTCCACTTTTAATTTTCCTTGGATAATATGTATGCTATTGTAGAGAGTATGCCATTTATTTTGGATGGAGACCACGGGAAAGGGGAGTGTTGTCTAGACTCGTGTCTATGTCCACTCTTCCCGTTTGACCCCGGTGCCAAATATAGAATTGGTGATGATCGTGCACCCAACTTGTTGCTTGGTTTACATGACAAGCAAAGTATCATTTTTGGTGAATTCTATAGCCAAATCCTTTATGCATTTTTCATTAATTATGTACTATTTAGTTCAAAGGATCCTTGGTTATATTCTAAACATGTGCAACCTTGGCATGTTGATGTGATTTGTGGTGCTTACCCTAACCCTCATGCCATGAGTAGATTGTATTTGTGTGTCCTTCCTATTGCTTTGCAAGCTTCGGATTCGGGGAGGAATCCTTTATAAGGAGGGGATGATGATACGGGTATGATCATGATCGAGGTCCAATGCATCAAGATTCAAGCTCGGGGGGCTTCCCATCCAAGGAACAAGCTTTGAAGTGTAGAGAACAAGTCCCACAAGCTCCAAAACTGTTTCACTGTTCATCCGTGTTCACTGTTCATCCGCCCTTTGCAAGGGTTTTTTAGTCATTTGTAATAAGTCAACCTAGGTATAAATAGAACCTCATTAGGTCATTTTTGGGAGATTTTTGGAGAATATATTTTGTAGCCTCTTTGAGAGTCTTTAGCAAGGTGGAATCCTTGGACAAGGTGGAATCCTTGTGTTGATCATTTGCTTAGAAACGGAGATTGCTTGGAAATTCCGATTCCCTTGAGGTCACATAAGAGATAGGGAATTCCGGTTCCCTTAAGGTCACGTAAGAGATAGTGATACCAAACTCCCCAAGAACACAACAACACAAATACCAAAATCAGTCCTCTAGTTCAAGAACTATAGACCCTTTTGATGACCTCTCTCGGATTCGCAAGAAGAACAAGAAGGGAAGTGATATCAAGAGTAAAATACACTAAAACAGCAACAACACTTGATGAACACGATGCAATAACAACAACACACAGTTACAAGACAAGAACACAAACGGATTACATAGATATAGATAAACGATTACAAGAAAGTAAAGATAGATAGATAGACAAAGGGATGGTATAATATTAACAACCCAAAATCTTATTCCACTTTTGGACCTTTAATATCACACACAACCTAAACCTATCTCTTACGTGACCTCAAGGGAATCGGAATTCCCAAGCAATCTCCGTTTCTAAGCAAATGATCAACACAAGGATTCCACCTTGTCCAAGGATTCCACCTTGCTAAAAACTCTCAAAGATGATACAAAATATATTCTCCAAAAATCTCCCAAAAATGACCTAATGAGGTTCTATTTATACCTAGGTTAACTTATTACAAATGACTAAAAACCCCTTGAAAAGGGCGGATGAACAGTGAACGCGGATGAACAACGAAATAGTTTTGGAGCTTGTGGGACTTGTTCTCTACACTTCAAAGATTTTTCCTTGGATGGGAAGCCCCCCGAGCTTGAGTCTTGATGCATTGGACCCCGATCATGATCGTACCCGTATCATCTTCCCCTCCTTAGAAAGGATTCGTCCTCGAATCCAAACCTTGCAAAGCAATAGGAAGGACAAGCAAACCAAAGTTCCTCAAGGTATGAGGGTTAGGATTAGTGTAATGAATCATAGAATCTTGTCAAGGTGGCTCAAACTTCACATATACCCAAACATCCCTCTTACCTGAATATCATACCAAGGGAGAATCAACTAGTTTATCCACATAAGTGTGACAAAAAACAAGGAACAAGCATCGCTTATCAAGTGGAAAACATAGACTCTTCTTGGAACAATAATTAGACTTGAAAGCCGAGAGAGGAAAGCCATACACCCCATGCACATTCAAGTCATTCCAAAAGGCATCCTCATCACCATACTTCAGATAATCACCGGAATCAAATAGGTAGAGTGTCCATGGGCACGGGTTGGGAATACACTTCCTTACCCCAATACTACTACAATAATGATCAAATGTCCCCTCTATACTATCATGGTCAATAACAAAAAAAACTAGAGGGTCATCCTTAGTCATTCGGCCAACATGTTCAACATCATCATTTTCACACACAAATTGGTTTTCATGACTTTCATAAGACAATGTACTACCACTTTCCACAATGGCTTCAACACTAGGTGAATCAACTATTGTATCCACAATCTCAAGTTGTACATTATTATCACAAAATGAAGGCACATTCGGCTCACTTAAAGACAAACTATCATTCACACTTAGTTGGCTATTATCCTCATTCACTAGAGCGCAAAAGTTAGTTTGATTACCTTGTAGCTCATGTGGAGCATGGCCACTCACGGAAATTTGATTAGGAAGGCTTGGATGCTCCATCAAGTTATCCAACTTCTTGCATAGAGAGCCTTCCGTCCCTTTCAATCTTCCTTCCATTCTGTCCATTATTTGCCTATCTATGGCATCAAGCCTTGCCATGATGGATTTAACCCAACTAGGCATTTCAGCTTAATTCTCCATTGTACCCATCAAGAGCTACTAAGCAAACAACACGAAAACAACAAACACATTAAAGATTAGCAAAAATCAGTCCACAATTCGTCACAAAATAGTCCACAATGCGTCTCAAAATAGTCCACAATCCCTTACTTTCACACTTTGGATTTTTCACTCTATTGTCCTTACAAGTGTTGATAACTCGCTTATACTCCAACGAGGTTACTTGGTCCCAATTGTGGCCCAAGGTCGGAGTAGATTCTTGTTTGAAACGACTCAAATAAGAAATGTACGAACTTGAACCAAAAAAGATACTACGAATAAAAAACGAGAAAAGCACACAACAAACAACATTAACACGAAGAACGTACGCAAAACTAACTTACAAGCTAGTAGGGTATTACTAGGTTGTCAATTAGTGTCGAGCAAACAAACGAAGCTAGGAAACAATAAAATGAAACTAAGAAATCTAAAATTTAAACTCAAAAATATTGCGTGAACAGTACTTTAGTGACATGGCAATCCACTATTGGCCTCGAGTTTTATCAAAAATTTATTTCCCAATTTCAAGTCTTGATCAATATACAATTTGAAATTGGTGGATTTGGTTAATGGAGGGAAAAGTGGTCTTGGAGCCTTTTTGTTCAAATTTCAAAAGCAAAACTTGACTTCTTTGAACTTTCTCCTTGAAACAAGGTTCTTAAATCAAGGAAAAGTAAATGAAAAGTCTTTGAAGTGATTGGGACAAATCTTTCACTAACAACTACTACAAGCTTGTCTTTCACCTTTTCAGATCTAGTTTGCACTTTAAGGATTAACAAGATGATGAAAGGGTGAAGAACCTTAAGAACACAACAACAACTCCAAGAGCAACAACAATTTCAGTTTCCAACTCCACTACAACAAAACCATCAAATCGGCCAAGGTTTAGGTAACAACAACATCCAACTCGGCCACACCTTGTTCACATCAACAACTTCAACAAGTTCAAGTTCAATCTTAGATTTGGACACTTTTTAGTGTTGATGAGAAAGAAACCAACACTAGAAACACTCTAAACAAACAAAATACTACAAGTTCTAGACACACAACAAACAAATCTTGGCCAAGATAACAACAACACAATTTTCGGCCAAGAACACAAAATGGATAGATTTGCACTTTGGAATTTTTTTCCAGTTTTCAACTTTTTTTTTTTAATTTTTGTCGAAGAGAACCCAAGATTGGTAGCGTAGGAACACAACCAGCCTTGCTTTGATACCAAGTGATACAAATCAGTCCACCAAGATAGTGATACCAAACTCCCCAAGAACACAACAACACAAACACCAAAATCAGTCCACTAGTTCAAGAACTATGGACCCTTTTGATGACCTCTCTCGGATTCGCAAGAAGAACAAGAAAGGAAGTGATATCAAGATTAAAACACACTAAAATAGCAACAACACTTGATGAACAAGATGCAATAACAACAACACACGGTTACAAGAAGAACACAAACGGATTACATAGATATAGACAAATGATTACAAGAAAGTAAAGATAGATAGATAGACAAAGGGATGGTATAATATTAACAACCCAAAAGATTATTCCACTTTTGGACCTTTAATATCACACACAACGTAAACCTATCTCTTACGTGACCTCAAGGGAACCAAGCAATCTCCGTTTCTAATCAAATGATTAACACAAGGATTCCACCTTGTCCAAGGACTCTACCTTGCTAAAGACTCTCAAAGAGGCTACAAAATATATTCTCCAAAAACCTCCCAAAAATGACCTAATGAGGTTCTATTTATACCTAGGTTAACTTATTACAAATGACTAAAGAACCCTTGCAAAGGGTGGATGAACAGTGAACGCGGGTGAACAGTAAAATAGTTTTGGAGCTTGTGGAACTTGATCTCTACACTTCAAAGCTTATTCCTTGGATGGGAAGCCCCCCGAGCTCGAGTCTTGATGCATTGGACCCTAATCATGATCGTACCCGTATCAATTTCTAAACCAAAAATGTCATTATTTCAGACTAACATTCGATTTCTTGGGCATTATATTTCTAAAGGTCAAATTGAGCCAATTCAAAGATCTTTAGATTTTTCAAAAAAATTCTCTGATATTTTTACTGATAAAACTCAATTACAAAGATTTTTGGGCAGTCTCAATTATATTTCCCTTTTCTATCAAAACATATCTCATGATTTGACACCTTTGTATGATAGATTAAAAAAGAACTACAAAGAACCGTGGACTGGCACTCACACTAAACTAGTCCAACTAATTAAAAAATGTGTTGAGTCCTTACCTTGTGTAACTCTAGCAACTCTTGCATGGTTAAAAATTGTCGAGACTGATGCCTCAAACATTGGTTATGGTGGAATTCTAAAACAAGTAAATCGCTATGCTAATTCCGAAAGTCTTATTAGATTTCATTCCGGAAAATGGTCTGATAGTCAGAAAAAATATGCCACCGTGGCTCATGAGATGTTAACTATTGTTAAATGCATTTTAAAATTTCAAGATGATTTATATAATCAAAAATTTATTGTTAAAACTGATGCACAATCTGTTAAGTATATGTTTGATAAAGACTTTAAACATGATGCTTCCAAATTAATTTTTGCAAGATGGCAAGCTCAATTAGCCCTTTTTGATTTTGAAATACAATATAAAAAGGGTAATGAAAATTCTTCACCTGATTTTCTATCTCGCGAATACATTAATAATTCATAAATAAATTTTTTTTTGCAGATTACTTTGAGACAAGAACAAAAACCAAGGAGAATGAATTACTATACTTTCTACCTTTCTAAAAAATTAGTTATCACTATCAAAAAATGTATTCCTCTTTATGAAGATATACATTTTGTTATCTTAGAAAAACTTGTTCATGATTTAATACAAGAAAATTCATTTTTTTCAAACTGGGAAGATATGCGTGATGAAATTGATTGGGTGGACATTGACTGTTACTTTGATAGATTCTAATCTCATTTGCACTTGCAGTATGGGTACCGACCCCCCATGGCTGGTGGTCCGAGGAAGAGGAAATAACGGCAGAAGCCAAAGTCAAAACACCATCGGAAGAGGATCCTCATATGCTTTAAGCTCTTCGAATTTCCCTGTATTACAAAGAGGAAATATGAGTTTGATAAATATGAAAATACAGCATATTGCAGAATCATCGTCTTCAAAAACTCAGAATATAAGCCCTTCAAACTGTTTTGATGATATTCTAGAAGATCATCCTTTATATGAACAAATACAATCCTATATATCTGCCAAAAAGACTGATTCATTTGTAGCAATTGCTTCAAAAAATACTGCAGATAAGCCCAATTATGAAATGCTCGAAGAAAGGGAGTTGATGCTCCTTGTTAAAAACTCTCAAATATGGAAACAGGAGGATCCATGGAGATTGCTCCAAAAATATTTATTAACACATCTCTATTTTGCAGGAGAATCATTTAAAACAAGAGCTTATTATGAAAATATTTTAGTCGCCACTGGTAGCGCAGAAATAGAACATCATCAATTAGCCGGAGCAACGACTGAATATGTGCATGGCTATTCTAAAATGGTGATTAAAAAACTCCTTTCTATTGAAGATTGGGCCACAACCTCTACGGCTAAAAGATACTAACCATGAAAGATTCAAAAGTCGTTTTTACCTACTGGGATTATATTAAAGCTTTTACTCAAGCTCTTTATTACAATAATTCTAAACACTCGCATACTTGGTTTCTAAAGGTTTATGCAAAAGTCTTTGAAAATCAAATTCCCAACTGGTTTATCCAATGGTGGTCATATCATGGCCCCACCATTAAAATCCTGCCATCAGAATACTTTCACCTCTACCAAGAATGGAAGAAGCATTCACCATTTCTAACTGATTTATATCTACCAGAACATGTCTGTAAATTAGACACCATCGATCAAATGTATTAGACACCATCGATCAAATGTACTTTTTTTATAGAATTTTTTCTATGGATTCACAAGTGGAGTGTTGAATTTGAATTCACCAAAGAACAAATACTCGGCCTATATAGGGTTTATTATTGTAACTTCAGGGACAAATTGACTCGCATTGACCCAATTACAAAGGTCCCCTATGGCAAAGAATTGTGCGAAACCATTCTCAGAAAAAATGTCGAAAATTCTCACGCTCCACAAAAAGAAATTATCGATGACAAAGGTCTAAATTACATCTCCAAAAGAATCTCAGCTCAAGAAAGTGACAAATTGGAAATGATTGAAAAATACTTAGCAGAGATTCGAAGTAAATTGATAAAAATGGTAGAACAAAATTCAGACACATCGATATCTGAAGAATTGACTATCAAACCTTGTTTTCAAAGGCCCGCTAATATTGAAGGATTTACAAAACTCTCATATAGAAACACTAGAAAAATTGCTTGACGAAAATTTTTCAAAATTAAATATCAATCCGATGGATTTTTCTAATGAATTTTTTGATTTACAGCAACTTGAAAATACTTTCAAAAATGATTCTTCTCCTGCTATTGATAGCAATTACTCAGAGCTTCATAAGCTCAGAGGCATGATTAAAAAACAACCTAGAAAATATGCTGATCTTCCAAGAATGACTACTACGTATTATCCACGACCAACTCCTCAAGATGTTCTGCTAGCAGAGCGAGAGTGGAATTTGACGAATACGTCATATTGCGGAGAATCAATTTATGAATGGAATATAGATGGTTTAAGTGAAAAACAAATCTCTATTCAAGTTCATCGCATGCTTATGTATTCTACTATAGCAAAAAATACGGCATCTGCTGAAAATAAAGATAAGCGCACTATTCTACAGTCTGTAAAATGATTGTTGTTGGTTTTACTGGCCAACTTCGTGGTTGATGGAACAATTATTTAACTGAAGAAGCTAGATTAAAAATCTTCACCGCTAAAACTGAGAAACCTGGGAAAGACAATCTAGGAAGAGATCTACCTGCGGAACGAGAAGACGCTATACTCTTGTGTTAACTATTATGGAGCATTTTGGAGGTAGGTTTACTAACCAATACAAAAATACTCGCACTCTCCTTAATGACCTTAGATGTAGACACCTAGGCGAATTAGGGTGGTATAAAGACACCTTTCTAAATCGAGTTATGGACCTTCCAGAAACTAATTTACAATATTGGAAGGCTAAGTTCATAGATGGACTCCCTCCTTTGTTTGGTGAAAGGGTTTAATAATAATAATAATAATTATTATTATTATTATTATTATTATTATTATTATTATTATTATTATTTCAAAATTTGGTCAAAGAACTCATATGTGATGCTTACATCAATAACTGATCCCTGGAACTGAGGCAGCAAAATTCTCCCAGGTAAATATAACAATTATTGATACAAATAGAGAAATATATTGCCAGCAAAGAGGGAGGAGAACTGTTGAATAGAAGCTAAATAAAAGCCAAGAATGTTTTCTTTCAAAAGAAGCAACTTCTTAAAATGTCTTCACAGCATACAGATCTTGAGAATAGCAATTCAACTCATAGTTCAAATTATATAACAGGATTCTACATAACTCACAGCCCTCTAGTCTTATCAATCCACCAACAAACTAAGACTTGAGAATCATGTTTTGCTTCAATCAGTGTTTTATCATTCTATAGAACATACTAATCAATAATCAACCACTCACTACATAAGCAACTGCCTTACCCTCTGCACAAGCAGCTATCATGATAATAGACAGTGAAGCTTTTTAAGGATTCTGCAGCAATATATAACAGAATATCATCTATTTACCATTATGTTTGATGATGCCTGACAGTTTAAATATTGTATTAGATAGCCATCTAGAAAATTAGTGACAAACTCCTCTTAATAATCTTTTTTTATTTTGATTAAGTAATCGTTATATTGACTGGCATCAAGAAGATGCTGAAAACAGTACCAAAAAAATTAGGGAAAGCTCCTAGACACAAAAACCTACAGATACAACATTGAGTCATTTCCCTAAATGTGCAAAAAGTATGGCTGTTAAGCCAAAGACGAGGAACTAAAGAAATCTACAAGCGGAATAACATCGTTTACAGGGGTTAAATTGCTCCAGCTAAAAAGAAAAATCAAACACTTGCACTTCAGAGAAGAGTAAGGAGTTGAAATCCCATCAAAATTTCAACGATTTCTTTCCATCCAGATACTCCAAAAAATGCAAGCTGGTATCATTTGCCAGATGTTCTTGATGGCTCTGTCAACTACCCAAAGGTTCCAGCTTTCCATAGTTTCCTTAACATTCCGCGGCACTAGCTCCTCTTGATAATCTTACAAGCTCCTACGACAGTGCAAACTAGCAAGAACTGTCATATAAAGTGAAAAACAATATCAGTTTTACTCTAGGACTTCACTAACTATAGGACCATCTCGTGTACGGAAGTGGTCTTGATAGGTCTGGGAAAAGTCTGATCGCCACATGACACTGAGAAAGTCTATTTTGAATCAGAAAAAGCAAAAGAACAGGAACATTTTTGTGATCCATCCACTTAGTCAAGGCCTTTATTGCTGATATTGGCCCCAATAGTTGTCATACTCATATTGCTAGCCAGTAGAGGTGGAAGGAACTTGTTAATCGGTAGGGGCAGCCTGCAAAGCAGCTCAATTTCAATGGTATGAACTGCTAAGCAGGTGAAAAAAGACATCGCTGCTTGAAGATGAGAGACGACAACCACAATAGTGCAGGAATTATGATGATGAGGAGCAGGAAACGCAGGAACAAAGGAGGAAAGATGGAAGATTGTCCCAGCTTGTATATGGTGGACAATGTGGATGGAAAGAAATTGATAAAGAAATGGACCTTGGGTCTAACTCAATCTCAAAAGCTAGCTCATGAGGAGAGGATTGCCCAAGACCATATAAGGAGACCAAGGACCCTTTAACCCACCGATGTGGGACTTCAACACTCCTGCACGCCCAGGGCTGGACATCTGGAGCGTGGACAATATAAGACGGGGGGCCCAACATCGAAAACAATGAATTAGGTGGGCCTGACTCTGATACCATGATAAAGAAATGGGCCTCAACCTCAAAAGCTAGCTCATGAGGGGAGGATTGTCCAAGACCATATAAGGGGACCAAGGACCCTTTAACCCACCGATGTGGGACTCCAACAAAAATCATAGGTTCTTTGTAGATAAGCCGAACGGTCTTCAGAAGTTCAAAATGAATTGCCTTTCCTTGTATTATTTTTGGTGTAAACAGAATGTCTTAGCCCAAGAAGATGATATTTTGATGTTTTAGACTACTCATAAAAGTTTAGCTGTGGATAGGGGGCAAGATAAGTAGATTGTAATACTTTTGAAGGGGAACTACATGCTTTGGATGTAGTAAACCTGTGAATATATAAGATAAATATTACCATCCTCAAGAAAGATGAGGAGGAGGAGGAGGAGAACTATGATGATATGATGCATAATCATTTGTTGAATTCTTAAATATGCACTTCACCACGACAATAAATAATTATGATAACTCTTATTATAATTACTCCCTCTGTCCCAAATTTTTGGCACTATTTCCTTTTTTTCCCTGCGTGAAACCAGTTCTTTTTTGTTCCCATTTTGTAGTTGACATTCTTGGCGTAGGCCCATTGGTCACAAAGACAAATTATCGGGTACGAAAGTACTTCTGGTATATTATCCACATCTAATTAAATTTTGAAAAGATCCTTCTTTTTCTTTCTTAAACTGCGTGTCCAATTCGAATTGGGGGACACATGAAATATTAATTATTGCTATTGTGAAACTTCTCAAGCTCTAGGAGCAATCAAAAATCTGAGTTGGAGATAACAACAATACCCAACCATAATTTGGAAATAGATGCATTTAGAAAGACATGATCGACGGATCAAAGAATTATATGACAAAATCATATTTATACAACAACAATAAACCCAATGTATTCCCACATAGTGGGGTTTGGAGAGGGTAAAATGTACACGGTCCATACCACTACCTTCGAGGAAGTAGCGAGGCCGTTCCCGATAGACCCCCGGCTCAAGACCAAAATCGTATATGAGTGAGCACTTTCTCCCGCCAGGGAAAGGTAATAATAGTGTGTATAAGTATAAAGAAAGATCTGATTAAAGATTTTTCTTATGTTGTAATAAGTTCATGGAATAAAAGTTTGTTTTATATACCTTGTCAATCTTTTATGCTGGTAAAAGTGATGGTTGAGATCATCGGCCTAAACGGAGGAAGAACGGAACAGTAGCCAAAACGGTAGGACAAAAAAGGCTAAAGGGGTTCTTCATAGTCGGAAGGAGAAACACTGCGGTGTTGATACGACCAACGTAAAGGAAAGACGAAAGGTAAATGAATATACTCTATAGTCTCATGAACTTATTAGCATAGGAAAAATTAGTTTTCATATCTACCTTATACATTCATACATATTGTATTACATAGTACCTATAGAAAATTTTAAAATCATGAATAGTGTATACTTTTTAATATGAAGGTTGTACAACTAGTATTAAAGGAATATTGAAATTGGTTTTGGGAAACCAAAATAAAAATCAGGTTTTATAACCATAATATAAAAAGTTTAAAAAATTACCTTAATAGATTATATAGATTAAAAAATTATTTAAATAATTCGGAAATCAACAGGGTTAGAGTACTCATAAATGCCTCTCTAAATGAAAATCATAATCTAAAATTAAAACAGATATCTAGATTACAAAAGTATAAAAATAGATTAAAACAAATAACTCTCTATACAACATAATGAGTTACTATACACACACACACAACTTATATAAATAACTTACATTGCTGGTGCACAAAAGTTCTCATGAAACTTTGGGTGTGTTTGGTATGATGGAAAATGTTTTCTGGAAAATATTTCTTATTTTCTCTTGTTTGGTTGTAGTTAAATGTTGGGAAAATGTTTTCCATAACAACTCATTTTTCTCCATTTGAGGGAAAATGACTTCTCTCATGGACCAAGGGAAGTCATTTTCCGGAAAATGACAAATGTGACTTATGCCCCCACCCCCACCCCTCTTCCCCACCCCATCAACACTAATTTTCACATTTTTCAAAAAATTCACATTACTCAAAAATATTTTTCACTGTGCTTTGCTTCAATTTTTCACTGCTTAAAATAAAAAATAGTGAAGCCCAAATTTTTTTCCTTTTCCAATGCTCATTGAATGTATTGTTATTTCCATATGCATAGAGGAAGACTTACCTATGCTACTTTTGCTAATTGCATATTTCATTGTCATCGATGTAGCTTGTTTCACAAGGTTGAATAAGCTTGTCGTTCTATTGTATTTCTATTGATTCTAGTATCTTGAAATTGTCCTAAGAAAATGTTGAAAAATGTCTCCTATATTTGCTAATTAGTAGTTGATTAAATTTAGTGATTGTAATATTTTAGTATTCGATATTGATATTATTTGTTATACTTAAATTAGTTCTTACAAATTGTTGAGTTGTTAAAGGCACTAATATACTAGTTAACAGTTAGTAGTGTTTTCTAAAACATATTTTTTCATTCACTAATCAAACACTAGAAAATATAAAAAATATTTTCTACTCACTAACCAAACACCATAAAATATTTTCTGAAAAATATTTTTCACTCGTCAACCAAACATGAGAAAATAAGTAGAAAACCAACTTATTTTCCAGAAAAAAAACTGTTTCCAGGAAAACATTTTCCATCATACCATACACACCCTTAGTTTTTAGGAGATTATCAAATAGAATGGTCAAAGTTCCAGGTAGACTCCACGACATGAAGATATTAGATCAGCTCATATACTACCTGTATTTACAAGATGAAAATCGCCTCAAATCTAAAGCTAAGAGTATTTATTAAATCATCTAAAATCAAGTGGTTTCAAACCTGAAGCAGGTAAACCTGTTCATTAGTTAGCATCATACCTTTGAGGCTTTTCTCCATGTTCCTGCTACTCCTTCTCTATCTTTAAGATTCACTCTGAGCATAGGACATGGCATCCCTTATAATTGTTACTTCACTGACTCATGCATTAGTTCAAAGAATTTATCCAGCCCAGCCCCATAACTCTGTAGGAATTAGGACAACCGATACCAACAGTACTCCATCTTCAAAAGTGCACTGATATTTCTACTTAGTTTCATGTGCCAGCTTACTTCCAGACAGCCACATCAACAATCACAGCAGCAGACCAACCTAAGATGCAGAATGTCAAAGTCAGATACAAAGGCTACTTGGATATATAAAATTGAAAGTAAAGGGCAGAGAAATAACAACTAAGATGGTATAAAATACAGAGAGTGGGACTACAAGTAAAATCTTGAAAAGATAAGTTCATCATATGGGGTATTACATGAAATGCAACAAAAATCATTAAATGCCAGAAGAAAATTAGAATAGGCAAGCTTGTATTTTCTTACCTAATTCACTGCCTTGAAAGATATTGTGTATAAAGAGCTTTGGGCGACCCCTTCCCCTTCCTTTTTTTTTTTCCGTTTCAAGCATGGACCTTAACTTACCGAACTAGCTTAGTAAAGTCGAAATCAATAGCTGACAATTGCTCATAGTCAGGAGTGGAAGAGGGCGTAAGGCTCATAATTACATTGACTCCCTATTTATAGACACTACATTACAATCCTTTTCCAAGTAGGATTTTGTATACTATTCCTATTCCTACTCATATTCTAATACTCCCCCCTCAAACTGGTGCATACAAGTCATATGTACCTAGCTTGTTACAAATATAATAAATACAAGGACCGATGAGGGACTTGGTGAATATATCTACAAGTTGAACATTGACTTCACAAATTTTAGAACAATATCTACTGAGAGTATCATTTCTCGAACAAAGTGACAATCAATCTCTATGTGCTTAGTCCTTTCATGGAACATCAGATTAGATGCAATATGAAAGGCTACTTGATTATCACATACAAGTTTCATTTTATCAATTTCTCCAAATTTTAGTTCTCTCAGTAATTGTTTGATCCAAACCAGCTCACAAGTTGTTGCATCCATTGCTCGCTATTCTGCTTTCGCACTAGATCGAGCAACCACACTCAGTTTCTTACTCTTCTAGGACACCAAATTACCTCCTACTAAAATACAATATCCGGAGGTAGAACGTCTATAAGATGGTGATCCTGCCCAATCAACATCTATATATCCAATGATATGCCCATGGCCTCGATCCTCGAAGAGTAGTCCTTCACCTGGAGATGACTTTATATATCGCAAAATACAAACTACTACATCCCAATGACTTCACAAAGGGAAGTCATAAACTGACTTACAACACTCACAGGAAAAGAGATGTCATGTCTAGTCACTGTGAGATAATTCAACTTTCCAACCAACTTCCTATACTTTCTAGGATCACTGAGTGGCTCCTCCTGTCCTGGTGAAGTTTAGCATTTGAATCCATAGGAGTGTCAATGGGTCGACATCCCATCACCCCTGTCTCCTCAAAAATGACTAAGGCATACTTATGTTGAGAAATAACAATACATGATCTGGACTGAGCAACCTCAATACCTAAAAAGTATTTCAGTCTGCCAAGGTCTTTAGTCTGGAAATGTTGAAAGAGATGTTGCTTCAAGTTAGTGATGGCCTCTTGATCATTGCTGATGATAACAATATCGTCAACATAAACCACTAAATAAATACACAAATTTGGTTCAGAATGACGATAAAACACTGAATGATCAACTCCACTACAAATCATGCCAAACACCTGAATCATTGCGCTAAATTTCCCGAACCAGGCTCGACAGGACTGTTTCAAACCATAGAGTGACTTGCGCAATTGACATACAAGACTACTAGACTCCCCTTGAGAAACAAAACTAGGTGGTTGCTCCATATAGACTTCTTCCTTAAGATCACCTTGCAGAAAAGCATTCTTAATCTCCAACTAATAAAGGGGGCCAATGACGAACGACAACCATAGAGAGAAAAACGCGGACAGATGTTATTTTAGCCACGGGAGAGAAAGTGTCACTATAATCAAGCTCAAATATCTATGTATATCCTTTGGCAACAAGGCGAGCTTTCAACTGATCAACCTGACCATTTGAACCAACTTTGACTGCATAAACTCAACAGCAACCAACAGTAGATTTACCTACAGGAAGGGAAACAAGCTCTCAAGTATCACTCGTATATAAAGCAGACATCTCATCAATCATAGCATGTTTCTATCTTATATGGGAAAGTGCTTCACATGTAGTCTTAGGATGGAAATAGGGACAAAGATGATACAAAAGCATACTGAGGTAATGATAGATGATAATAACTCAAGAAAGTATAATGTGGGTTAGTGGGTTAGTATTACAAGTGGATCTTATACCTTTTTATAGTGCAACTGATTGGCTAAGAGGAGGCAGGTCCACAGTAAGGGAAGCTTCAGGCGCATGACATGAATCATCTAGGTCTAACAATGAATGCGGCGGTGATAAGTCAAAAGTGGTGGCACTGCAGCTGGAGATGTAAAAGTAACCGCAGATTCCTCAAAGATTGGTGTGGGTAAGACTAGAGGTATGGGTAAGACCTCAGAGATATCAAGATGATCAGAAGATGTATAGTAAGGTTGAGATTCAATGAATGTGACATCGGCGAACATAAGATAGCGACCCAAAATAGGTGAATAGCATCGATATCCTTTTTGAACTCGAGAGTAACCAAGGAAGACACATTTGAGAGCACAAAAGGCTAATTTGTCTTTTCTTGGGGCTAAGTTATGAACAAAACATGTGCCCCCAAAACACGAGGGGGATAGAGTAGAGATGTGACCGAGGAAATAGTATGGGATAAGAACCTGATACTAAATTGCAGATGATGACATTCTGTTAATGAGATAGCGAGATTCGAGGACTGTGTCGTCCCAAAAAAGCAGCGAAACATGAAATTCAATGAATAGAGTGCGAGCAGTCTCAATGAGATGCCTCTTTTTCCTTTCTGCTATACCATTTTGCTGAGGGATGTATGGACATGATGTCTAGTGAATGATTCCTTGATGAGTCATAAACTCCTGTAACTGGGAGAATAAGTATTCTAAGGCATTATCACTATGAAAAGTACGAATAAAAACACCAAATTGATTTTGTATTTCAGCATAAAAACTTTTGAATATAGAAAATAATTAGGAACGATCTTTAATCAAGAAAACCCAAGTACATCTTGAAAAATCATCAATGAAACTAACAAAGGAACGAAATCCTAAGGGTGAACTGACTCCACTAGAACGCCAAATATCAGAATGAACTAATGAGAAAATAAACTTTGAACGACTCTCAATACTATGTGAAAATGCAGCACGTGGGTGTTTCCCACATTGACACAAGTCACAATCTAATGTGGATAAACTAGACAAATTAGGCACCATCTTCTGTAGCTTGGATAGACTCGAATGTCCTAAACGTTTGTGAATAAGGTCGGAAGGGTCTGTAATGGAGCATGCTGTGAAGGAATTTGAAGAGGTAAGATGATAAAGGCCTTGTGATTCATGTCCCATAACAATCATCTGTCCCGTTTTGCGGTCCTGCATTAGAAAAGAATCACCAAAAATAGTTATACTACAATAAAGGACACGTGTCAAACGACTAATAGATGTAAGATTAAAAGGACAACCAGGGATATAAAGAACAGAATCCAGAGTGACAGAAGAGAGGGGTTTGGCTTGTCCAACTTCTTTTGGCTTTGTTTGGATCCCATTGACTAAAGTAATAGCAGGAAGAGATTGCGAACAAACAATATCAGACATAAGTGATTTGTCACCAGAAATATGATCAGAAGCACCTGAGTCCACAACCCATGATCCAAAGGTAGGAGATTGTGCAGTTGAGGCTATTGGTAGAGATATATGCTTACTTGCTAGATACTGAAGATACTCATTATATTCCTTGTCAGATAAATACACCCATTGATCACCTATGGTGTTAGACCAAGCAACATGAGCATTTTTAAGTGGTCGACCATACAAAGAATAGCATATTCCACGAGTATGTCCAAGCCTATTTCAATAACTACACTTAGGTCGAGAATAGCATACGCCGCGAGTATGTCCAAACCTTTTACAATAACTACACCTAGGTTGACATCTTCCAAATCGACCTCCCCCTCATTGATTTTTCATGGATTGTGACATTTGATTTTCTGATCTCCTCATTAAGGGTTCAGATTTAATCATAGGATTAAATTGAGCAAAAAAAGGCAGTCACCAGAAAATTGGTCATCACCGGAAGAAAAACATTTGCCAAAAAATTGAAATCAGTTGTTGAAAAATTGAATTTGATCACTGGAAACTGGCTGGAATTGAGAAATAGCTAAAGGTGCAGCCTAAGAATGAAGGCGAGACCTCACTGGAAAAGGAATCTTGCCGAAAACTAGCTGGAATCAATTACACGCGCCAACGCGTGATGCGCAGATCTGAGACTTCCAGCGGCGCATGACGGGGCGTGCGACCGAAACTGAGAGTCAATCAGTGGGGGGGTTTGCTCGCCTGAGTGTTGTGCACCTCGTGGTAGTGTTGGTTTTCGCACAACATTATAAAATAGACGCGGGCTTAAGTTAGCCTTGCCAGTAGCCGTAAAATTGACAAGGTGACTGTCTGATTGAGTTTTCTTCCCAGTAAGTTTCTACCAAACCTGCTATGGTACGATGTGAGAAATATAATATAATACCACGTGAGAAATATTGGAGAAAAATATCATTGAATTGTTGTATCTACATAATTTCATTGACACCCTATTTATAGACACTACATTACAATCCTTTTCCAAGTAGAATTTTGCATACTATTCGTATCACGAGTTTTAAGCTCAAGTAAGATGGTACAAGCCTTTATGAATGAATGTTACAATGGCAAAGGAATATGTAGAAGACACCTTAAATAAATAAATTTTCTTATGGTTAAAAGAAGTTCATTTATTTATAGTTGTGGTGTCTAGGCTATCTTGCGTGCACCTCGACTGCTACGGGATACCTACCTACCTCCCACTAACAAGTACCAGGTAAATTTGTCCCACCAAGGATTATACAAATGGACAGGAATCACCTAGTATTTATCTCCTCTGAGATTTGAACCTAAGACCTCATGGTTGTTCTCCCACTTCATCAATCACTAGGCCACACCCTTGGCTGCAAAATAAGAAACTTCTTTTATATAACAAACATAGTACTAAATTTTTACTCATAGCAAATTTTCTCCATTCAACTTACACTTGCACAGAAATCAGGCTTTTACTTTTATACGTAGCACTTCCATAAGAGACAAATACCAGGTGAAGTAAGAAAAAGTCCCTGATCAATGCTATGCCACTCCCACTTATTTTTTGAATAACTCAAGTAGTATTTTCACGTAATGCTGGCCACTACAATATAACACAGCTTCAACTTTAAAAAGCAGTAACAATAGACGTCATCTGAAGCTGAAAAATGTACCTACTCAAAAGTGTATATCACTAAAGAATCCATGTAAACCATCGTAGAATCATACAAACTCAATGACAATGCAGTTAAACATTACAAATCGTAGTTTTAATGTCGTGCAGATCTCAAAACTCATAGATCAGGTGTCTGCACAATGTTAGAAGGCAGTAAGAAGTTAACTGAAGATCCTAGATTAGTTCTATTGTCTTTACATGTCAGAGGAGTTGGATTCTGAAAGAAGTAAAACAACCAGATATCTATTATAATCTTCATGTGAAAAAAATAAAAGAAGATGAAACCTTCTCTCCTTACGAGAGGAACCCAACAAAAGTTAAATATCAAAAAATGTTGCATTTAATACCTGAATGAGGAACCCCATTACATCTTAGAGTGAGATTCATGATAGTTTAAACAAATGTCTTCGTAGCTTCAGTCAGATCATAACCTTTACCTAACATTTCATCCATCCATCTTCTAGCCTCAGAAAACCGGCCAACTTGTAGGAAACCGCGAACTAATATATCATAAGTCCATCGATTTGGCTCATACCCTTTATTGCAGAATCTCTCAAAATAATCGCAAGCAAGATCCATTTCACTTATGGTTAGTTTTCTCAACAGCAAATTGTAAGTGTAAACATCAAGAGGAAAACATTGCCGAATCAGTTCTTCAATTTGCAAAATATCACTCTCCAGATTACTACCACCAGAGAAAGTCTTGATCAAATCACCTAGCACTAAGCTTTGATCCTTCGTATTATGCAAGTCTCTTGAGTGCATCCAAGCACTAAAGACGCTTTGAGTTTGTAACGAGTGTAACAAAAGTAAATTGCCAATGAAGGATGAAACTCGACGACCAACTTGCATCAAGTCTTCGACCAGAAGAATAGCCTTATAATAATCTCTCCGTGAGCAAAGCAATTTAACAAGTTCCTCGTAACATTCCATACTTGGCTTCAAATGAGTTGACCTCATCTCCCAGAACATGTTCCATGCATTTTCGGGCTTGTTAGCTTTACAAAGCCCAACAATCATGGTGTTCCAAAGTTTTCTTCCTAGACTTCTTATATTGGACAAGTCACGGAAGAAATTAAAAGCATCAACAATTTTTCCAGCTTTTAAGTAACTTTGCAACATTAAAATGTCAGAATGCAAATCTGGTGTGATACCATTCCTCTTCATCATTTCATATACACCTCTGGCCAGGTCAGGTTTTCCAGCATGACCAGCTCCATCAATGAAGTAATTATAAACAGGGCAATTAGGTTCTCGCCGAGACAACTGAACCTCTAATAAACTGTAAAATAACTTTTCTGGATCATCCATTTGACATAAACAGCAAATAACCTCCCTGTATAATCGCCGGTCTGGACTATAACCTTTTTCTTGCATTTCCATTAACAATCTCGATGCAATATCTCCCCTACTTGACTTGTTAAAGCCATCAATCAAGTCAAAATAAGTAGTCTTGCTAGTAACCTTGTCCAATCTGCTGAGCTCTCCATGTACCAAGAATGCATCTTCCACCCTGCTGGCCCTACATAAGGCTGATATGAACTTGTTAAAGG
Source organism: Capsicum annuum (assembly GCF_002878395.1). Classification (NCBI taxonomy): domain Eukaryota; kingdom Viridiplantae; phylum Streptophyta; class Magnoliopsida; order Solanales; family Solanaceae; genus Capsicum; species Capsicum annuum. The sequence goes on from NC_061117.1 coordinate 163,958,715, forward strand.
TTGAGTCACTGGGCATGCAATTCTGGTCTAGAGAAGCAAGAACTAACTCTTTCACTCTATCAAGCTTCCCTTCTCGGCAAAGAGCATCAGCAATAATTGAAAATATCCTCCTGCCAGGGAAATGACCCTGTTGAATGGCATTCTTCAACACGATATACGCTTCATCAACACTTGCATCACCTAATAGAGTATTTATAAGATAGTTATAGGTCATACTACTTACAGAGAGGCCAAATTCTGCTCTCGAAACATACAACTCCAGGGCAACATCTGCCATCCCCACCTTACAGAAGAAGCACAAAGTTACATTCATGGTAACATCATCAGGTATTATATCTTGATCCTTCATGTCCATTAACAAGTCATAAACCTCCTCTAGCCTGTTTTCTCTTAAAAGCCGATACACTAAGCTGTTATAGCGAAAAACATCAGGAACATACCCATCAGCCAGTTTCTTGCCTTTCAAAAATTCAAGTGCCTCACTTAGATCCCCAGCCTGGGCAAGATCCTTAATCCACACACCATATGCCTGTTCCATTGGAACCAAACCAGACTCTCTAAAATCCTGCACCAAACTTGCAGCTCTTGTGAACTGCTTATTTTTACATAAAGCATCAACAAGATTAGCCACCACAATCCCACTCAATCCTACCCCTCCATTTCTCAACAACCCTCTAAGATACTCCTCAGCTCTATCGAGCTCCATTTGCTGGCAAAGACTCTTAACAAATATCGCATGTGTTATCTCACCCTCGAACCCTCTAAATTTAATCTGCTTCAAAACCATCTCAAAACCATCATAGAAACCATCCTCCGCCAAAGCATTAAGTAAAACATGATAAGCAAATGCATCCAAATCGACACCCTGAAACCGCATTCTACCAAACAGTTGGAGTGCAAGCTCGGGCTTGCCTGCCATCGCATACCCAATTACCAGAGTACTGTAAAAATGATCTTTATGGAAATACCTTTGCTTCATATAATTATCCAAGAACTCAACCATCAATGACATCAACTTAGCTTTCGATAAAATCTGGAAAATGGCATAAAAAGTAGAACGAGTATGATGAAAACCCGGTTGTCGACCCGCCCAATCGAAAAATTTCAAACACGACAAAACATCCTTGTTCTTCTCATAATTCAACACGTGAAGAACCAACGCCTCGGAGAGTCTAAGGTTGAATCGAGACAATGCAATATCAGCTGTAATATCATCTTGGGTGCGTAATATCTCAAAGATCCGATCAAAAATGGGGTTTTTTCTGGTCGCAAACCACTCTTTAAATGATAAAACGACATCTTTGGGCTGCAATTGGAAAGCTAATAAAGCATTAGAAGAAAGTGGAGTTAAGAAGGGATATGGATATGCAGGGATTGGCTTTGTGGTAGGAGGAGTATTGGTGGAGTAATATAGATAGAAAAAAAGGGTATTCTTGTCGGTGATGGATTTGGCATATGGAGGACGGTTAAAGAGGGTTCTAGTTTTCTGCCTGGCCTGTCTGATTGTCAGCAACATTTTTGATGTTTCACTATTTCTCAATCTAAGATTGTGATTGTGATAGTAGCGATGAAGTTGATAAAGCTAGTTTCATGAAGCTCCCATGGAGATAGCAAGCCCAGTAGATCGGCGGCACTGTCAAAATATTACCCTACTATTCCTCGTATTTTTCTCATTACTTTTGAGATTATGTGCAATCTATTTCATTTTCCAAAAATGTATGGAATTTGCCTTTAGGGCCAATTTGGACATCATTTTTACCCGAATGGTGTTTGATTTTTACCCTCAATTTTAATGTTTTAATTTTGAAAAAAATTACTTAATACTAAACTTATTATTATCTAAAATTTTAGTTCCTTAAAATAATTCTCTATCGCTCCAAAATATACGATACATGGGGTAAAGAATTAAGAGTGACTAAAAAATTTCAAAATCAGCATAGGTGACTTAAGTAGAGTGACAAAAAATTAAGTGATGAAATAAAAAGTTTTGACTTATGTGTGAAAATTGCACTCATGTTTTTTATTTTACATTTTAGAGTAATATGAAATCCTAATAACTAAAAATGGAGGGGAAAATGCACTTGCTACTCTTGTTTTCTCTCTCTTCGCTTTTGGTGCATTTCTCCATTGTTGTTCATTGTTGCTGCTGTTTTTCTTCTTCATCATCATCTTGTTCATCATCTTCTTCTACTGTTTGTCATGCCGTTGTTGTTGTTGCCACTACTGCTACTACTAGATCAAATTTTATTTGTATATCACTAGCATTACTTCATAGGTAATTTTGGTAAGTAAAACAATGATTTTTAGTTCAATTTCTTCAACAATTTTCAATAGCTTATCTAACAGTTGTTGTATTCATTTATAACAGTTGTTGGATAGTTTCTACTACTGTTAAAGTAGTTCCAACAGATAAGTCATATGTTGCAACAGATAACTCATCTGTTTATTTGTTGCAGCAGATGACCTACCTGTTGGATTAAGTTACTGAATCTAAATATAAATCCAACAGGTAAGTTATCTATTGCAACATATGTCTTATTTGTTGCAATAGGTGAGTCATTTATTGCAACAGATAATTCATCTGTTGGATTCGTCTTACAACAGCTGACAAAGCTAGTCCAAAGTCATTTGTTGCAAAAGATGACTTACCTGTTGGATTAAGATTGTGAATATGTATCTAACAGATGAGTCATCTATTGCAACATATGTGTCATTTGTTGCTCTGTTGGATTCATGTTACAACAGGTGACAATATTGGTATAGAAGCAGAAGCTAAATTCAATAGATGAGTCATCTATTAGGACAATGATAATGATAATGCGTATAATTTTGGTATTGTATATACTATAGTATTATTATTTATTTATACTATATTATCATTAGTAATTTTACTATACTATCTTTATTAACCTTTTTAACAAATTTCTTTAAGTACCATTAATGGAGGAATCAATAACAATAGGAGTTGATTGTCATGATGAATCAAGAAAAACAATTGATTTATTTGGCATTGAAAGGATGGTGAAATGTTAGAGGATAGTGATAACAGTCTAAAGAAATATTTTGTATGATGATTTTGTGAACTTAATCATCAGCTGTTGTGGATTAAATAGCCAATTGAAAGATTTTGTCATCAGTCACATGCACAACTCTTTTGAAAAATATAGAGTCCTACCTTTTAAGATCTTTTATGATAAGCGATCATGTTCATTTATGTGCTTATCCGAGTGATGTAGCTAATCCCATTTTAAGGGTATACATAGTAGAAAAATCGATAGAGAATTAGAATATAGAACAAGACCAACAAGGTATGTTAACCCATGAATTGGATGGTATGGACATAAATATTTTAGATGATTGGAGTGGAGATGAAGTGGAGGAGGACCAAACACCTACACCAGTTATATGAGCAATACAGTAGGTAGTTCTTAATCAACACAGTTGAGCAATCTTCAAGATGATGAAATAGATTTTTTCAAGGGATTGACATTCAAGAACCAGGAAGAACTAGTCACTTCATAGAATATTGCTTGCTTGAAAAAAGATTTCAAACTCAAGAAGGTGATTAATTTATATAGTATGTATTGTTAGATGTGCACATTCGAAGTGCAAGTGGTGGCTGAGGGCTGTGAAATTCATAAGTTCTGAAAGATTCTACATTAGAACTTATGAAAAGTAACACACATATGGTTCAGACCATATTACGAGACATAAGCTGCACGCCACAACAAAGATCATCGGTAAATACTTCAAAATAAGTTTTCCTAAAGGCAAAGGCCCGTCTACAAGATATATGATCAATCAACTCTGTAATGAAATAGGTTGTAAAGTGAGTTATTAGAAGATTTATAAGGGCATGGAGATTACAAAGTCTTTGATTAGGAAAATACATGAGCATAGGTATGCAATACTTAATGTGTACCATTATATGCTTGAGCCTGTAAATTCTAGAAGTAAGCCAGTATTATAGGTTGATGAAAATAAAAGGTTCAAGTACTTTTTTATACCCTATGAGGCTTGGATTCTTGGTATTCAATAAAAAAAGTCATAATTGTCGATGAAATATTCTTGAGGAGCAAGTATGAAGGAGTTTTGTTATCGACAGTGCCACAAGATGCAGAAAATCACATCTTTTCAGTAGCTTTTTGTGTAGTAGACAAGAAATGTGATGCCTCATATCAATATGTTGAATAAATGAGAAGCTATGTAGATGATATCGATGAGTTGCGTATAATTACTAATAGACATCCAAGTATCATAAAGATGATTTCCATTGTCTACTCTTCAGCTCATTATGGTTGTTGTATGAGGCACATGTAGAGTTTTGACTTGAAAGAGAATTTTTCATTGTCGCTCTATTTGACGAGATAAATATGAGGTTAGCAAAATTATTTCACGTGAGGCATATGGAGTTAGTCAACTCACTAGACAACTTGTTCCTTAAATGGAAAAACAAATATTAAAGTACATCAATTCAGGTAATAAGTTATTGACTCAACAAATAGCCAATTACAAATTCAGTATCAAAGATCATGGTGATGTTGCCACGGTTGATTTTTAAAGAAGAACTTGCACATGTAGAGTTTTGACTTGGATAAAATACATTGTCCATATGCTATGACAATGCTTTGAGCCCAATATGGTGCACAATTTGAAAATCAGATTATGAGTACTCATCTCCATATTATTCAGTGAAAAAAATACATAATTACATATTATGAGGATATTACTTTGGTGCCTCCTAAAGATTCTTGAATTGGTCCTTTAGAGATTATGGAAAGATAAATACCTCCTCTATATGTTGACCCAAGCAAACCCAGAAGAAGATGAATGAAGAGGATGCGTGAAATCAGCAAATCATTTCCAACAAGAAAAAAAGTTCTTTATATGAAAGTCGGTTGGCCACGAAAAAATTGTATGTCCGGATCGAAATGCTCCATAATATTGTAATAGTAAATAAATTTTTTGTTAGTTTAGTTATGAACTTGATAATTTTACTGATTTTAGTTATTAATATATGTTATTTATTAGATAAAATATATTTTTATTTATGGTTCAACAACTATTGTATGCATGGGAACAACTTTTGTTGCAATATATGTTATATCTGTTGCAACAAATGATTAATTTATTGAAAATAATCAAATAACTATACGCATTTGTTGCAGCAGAAGAAAAATATGCTTGATTATTTCCAGCATACTCTACATATGTTTGATGTGAAAAGCTTCATTAAACCATCACTAGCATGAAAAATATGTTTGATTATTTCCGGCATACTCTACATATGTTTGATGTGAAAAGCTTCATTAAACCATCACTAGCAATAAACAAAGTTATTTAACTATAATTAGCTTTTAATTAAAAAGTTCAACTACAATTTGAATAAATTATGTAGTAGTTACAAGATCAACTAAGTGTATTATCTATTGCAACAGATTATAACCAGTTGCAATAGATTATAGCAGTTGCAATAGATTTCTATATCTGTTTGATTATTTCTAACAGATGAGTCATCTATTGCTACAGGTTAGTCATCTACTGAGACTAATTCCCATAAAAGCTCTCTGGCTAAAACCCTAAACCTACAAACCTAATTTCCATACGAGCTCGGCCTCCATGGCCACCACCTTCGATGGGGGTAAACTCACCGGTGAATCAAATACATGAAAAGAAAGACAAAAGTAGTTCAGATAATGTAGGAGAGACGAACAAAAAGCTCATATATGCATATCTGTTCAAACCAAGAAATGCTGAAAGTAGTAGGGAAAAATTCCCTCCAAAACCTATTGTAATGATTGAAGGCGAACCAAGTATAACTTAGAAGTCTTCGGAGGTTAAAAGCTTGATCATACAAGAAAATTTGCAATTCACAGTAATTGGTAAGTTTTCTTACAGTAAACCTGACATCATGGAGTTGAGAAAGAGTATACCCATTCAATGTGGTATTAAGGGAGATTGTAATATTGAGGTGATGGATTCAAGACAAATACTCATTCAATTAAGTATATTGAAGGATTATGTGAATATGATATCAAATGTTGTGTATTATATAAAATCCAAAGAGATGTATTGGAAGATGAGGACATTGAAGTGAGATGCATGGTTTGAGCCTAATATAGAAACAACTATAGGTACAACGTGGATATCAATGCCGGATTTACCTCCTAACCTTTTTGCTAAAGAAGTAATTTTTTCAGTTGCTTCAGCAGTAGGGAAACCATTAACAGTAGATATGGCAACTATGAATCAGACCAGATCGAGCTGTGTAAGAGTAAGTAGAAGTTGACCTAGTTGGTGCATTGCCACAAAAGAATAGGTGTTGAACAGTTTCAAAAATAAATCACTAATTATGAAAGGGGATTCAATCAATAATCAGAAGAGAGGAGAAAAATAAAGAGGGGGAACATGTAGAGCAGAATCAACAGATGGATAGTAGCATGGTAGACAAATCAGACCATAAAAATAAAAAAGGGCAGAAAGAAGCACATCAATAATATAACATAAATGAACTGCAAATGGTGAAATATATGGATGAGAAAGTACCTAAAAAAGTGGTGGATAATGTTTTACCGTTAGCAATACAGGTCGAGAATCAGGTTGAGTACTGTAATAAAGATAAGTTGTCTCTAGATAAAGGAGATTTAAGAAAATCCATTAAAAAGGTGGGAAGAGATGAAAACTTATCTCCTAGACAAATAGATCAATTGAAATCCAATAAAGGAATAAGAAAGAAGAAGGAAAAAGGAACTAAATCTTCAATAATGCAGATAAGGAGTTCTATGAAGAATAAGTCTAAATGAATGCACTAATATGGAATATCAGACCAGTGAATACACAGAAAGCATTCACTAGACTTATACACTACAGAAGAGACATCAGTTTTCATTCATTGATTTAATGAAACTATTCCAAGACAAACATAATATAGATGATTACAAGAAGAGATTAGGAATGAAACAGGTAACAACTAATTCTTCAGGTAAGACCTGGGTATTTATTGATGATGTAGTGGAATGTTTGGTAATAAAGTATAAGGAATAATATTTGAATATTAAATTAGTCAATCAGCAGACTAATATTACGGTGGTAGTCATTTTAGTTTATGCTAAGTGTTCTCAATATGAGATATTAATACTCTGGGATTCTTTGAAGAACATGGCTCAATCAATTCAGAAACCTTGGCTGGTAGGGGGAGATTTTAATGTGATTGTTAGTGAAGAAGAGAAATTAGGAGGCCTTCCAGTGATAATAGCTGAGACATATGATTTCAATCATTGTATTAATCCGTGTGGACTAGAAGATGTTGGTTTTAAGGGTACTAAATACATTTGGTGGAATAGAAGAATAAATAGAGAATGTATCGTTAAAAGATTGGATAGGGTTATGTGTAATGATAAGTTACATGATCTTTTCCTACTTTTAGAGGTAGAGCATTTGGTGAGAAGTGGATCAGATCATAGTCCTTTGAAGATTTATTTCAGTACAACAGATGAATATATTTATAAACCTTTTAGGTTTCTAAATATGTGGCTGAAAAAAAAATTGTATGGAAGTGATAAAGGATAATTGGCATACGGATGTAGTTGGGAATCCATTCATCATCTTTCATCTTAAATTGAAGAGGGTTAAAACAGCTTTGACAAAGTGAAGCAAAGAATACTTTGGTAATATTTTTCAGGAAATAGTGAAAGGGAGAAGAAGTAGACTGAAGATTGCTAGAATACAGAATTATGATGGGGATTAGTTAGAGGATCAATAACAGATTGCGGATAAGGCAACCAATTTTTTTCAAGAATAGTTCTCAAAGGGGGAGGATAATACTAACTTTGAAATACTGAATAAATTACCTACATTAGTCTCAAAGCAACATAGAGGAGCTAAACAGGATTCCTGACATTCTAAAAGTCCAACAAGTAGTAATGGGACTAATAGGGGATTTTTTCCAAGATGCAGGAAGAGATGGCATAATAGGGGATTTTTTCCAAGATGCAGGGAGATTATTGGAAAAGATATTCACAATATGGTTCTAGCTTTCGTTTGTGGGTTTAAATTACCTAACTTTGTAACACATACAAATTTGGTAATTTTACCCAAAAAAGTTAGTGATTAACACCTCTTTAGACGCGAGACCACTCTCACTGAGTAATTTCTTGAACAAGATATTTTGAAGAATTATTCATGAGAGGATTAAATTAGTGCTACCAGATATAATCTCAAAAGAACAAGCAAGATTTGTGAAAGGAAGAAGTATAACAGAGAACATATTGATGGAGCAAGAAATAGTTGTAGATATCAGAAAGAGAGGTAAGATTCCTAATCTGGTAATCAAGTTAGAGATAATGAAAGCATATGATCGAGTTGACTGGTTTTTTCTTACCAAAGTATTAAGAAAAATGGGTTTTAGTGAAATGCTAATAGATATGGTATATAGACTTGTTGGAAACAATTAGTACTCTATTTTGTTAATGGACAACCACAAGGTTTCTTCAAGTCATATAGAGGATTAAAATAAGGAGATCCCCTATCACCCACCCTCTTTATTATTGCAGCAGAAGTAATGTCGAGGGCACAAAAGTCATTGATGCAGTCCAACGATTTTAAGGTGTTTGGACTGCCTAGGGGGAGTCCAAAGGTAAACCACTTTGCATTTACAAATGATATAATTATTGTATGCAAATATGAAATTCACACAATGCAGCAGGTGACTACAACATTGGAGAAATATGAAAGAACTTCTGGTAAAAAAGTCAATAAGGAGAAGAGTTCTCTATATCTACATAAAAGAGTCTCTCATGGTGTTGTGATAATAGCTGAAGCGGCTCCTGGGATAATGAGAAAAGAATTCCCTTTCAGATATCTTGGATGCCCAATTTTTCATATGAGAAAAAAGAAGGATTACTACAAATCAATAATGACCAAAATTAGTAGGAAATTACAAGGCTGGAAAGGGAAACTATTGTCATTTGGAGGAAGGGTTTACTGATAAAACATGTGCTTCAAAGCATTCCAATACATTACTTGTTTGTGATGAACCCTCTTTTAAATGTGATAACTATAATCCAAAAAATATTTGCTCAATTTTTTTAGAGTAGTCATATAGAAGGGAAGAACAAATAGTGGGTTAAATGGAATAACCTTTGTGTTCCACAAGAGGAAGGTACATTGGGGATAAAAAAGGTTCAAGATGTATCAATGGCGTTGTTTTGTAAGTTGTGGTGGAATTTTAGAACAAAGGACTCAATATAGAGTAGATATAGCTTAATAAGTATTGTAAAAAACAACACCCAAATAAAATTATGTGGAAAACTGGAGAAGGAACACAAGTATGAAAGAAAATATTATAGGCAAGGGACTTAGTGGAGCATCAAATTTATTGGAGAATCAAATGAGGAAATTCTAGCCTCTGGTTTAATAATTTGATCAGGGAAGAGGATTTATATACTACGGTGCAGAACTCAAGATAATGGGATACAGGATACCAGCAGGTGAAAGATGTAATACAGGGAGGAAAGTGGAATGTACAGGTGATTAATCAACTATTTTCTAAGGATTTGGCAGATTATATTATCCGAACAATCAGATTACCAAACATGATATAGGAGAAGGAAAGTAAATTTACAGTGAAGTCATCCTAGAACTTTATTACACAAAGGGAACAAGTAAATTTACAGTGAAGTCAGCCTAGAACTTCATTAGACAAAGGGAAGAGGTAAATCGAATGTACAACAATATATGGGTCAAAGGAATGCCTTTTAAAATGGCATTTCTGATGTAGAGGATGTGGAAAGGAAAAATTCCAGTGGAAGAAAAGTTGAGGAGATGGGGAATAGAGGTCCTACTAGATGCTGGTGCTGCACTACACTTAATCAGGAAATACTCTGTTATGTGTTTCTAAGATCATTTACTACTAACAGGGCTTGGTCCTATTTTTCTTATTTTGCAGTTATAATAGGGAAAGGTCACAGTCTCAGAGAACTAATTCTCATATGGTGAAATACTGAGATACATGGAAGGACTAAAGCTTATTATCAAGCTATTCCTAGTATGATACTATGGGAATTTTGGACGAGAAGAAATAGCTAAAAACATGAAGGAAAAGCTTTGTCAACTCATAAAGTAATATTCAATATTACCAAAAATATTGGATTATTACTTAAAGTGAGAACCCTAGAAAAGTATTCCAATTATTGTGGCCATACATATAGAAGGAGTTAGAGCAAAGAAGAATGAAGATGAAGTTCATTAAAATTGAATGGAAATTTCCATATGTGGGATGGATAGAGTACAATACTGATGAAGCATCAAGGGGTAATCCAAGGGTCAGTTCATATGCATTCTGTCTAAGGGATGCAAAAAATGATTTGATATATGTAGAAAGTGCATGAATTGAAGATACTACAAATACTAAAGCAGAAGCATATGCAATTCTCAGAGCAACAAATCATTATAGTCAAGCCAAATTCAACAAAATCATTATTCAAATAGATTCAATGCATATGTTGAAGGTATTGACTAATGAATGGCAATGTCCATGGAATTTAATAGATACTAAAGATCATATCAGTTCAATATTGAAAGACAAATAGGTATACTTTAAGCACATAATAAGGGAAGAAAACCAACTGGCTGATTAATATGCAAATCTTGCCATAGATAAAGAGGAGTTCAATTTTACATCTTTCCAACAGTTGGACAACAAAGAAAGAAAGTCCTAAATAATGACAAACTTCAATGTCCTTACATCATAATAACAACAAAAAGAGGATAAAAGGGGAGCAAGGTGTTGAAGGCTACAATATTTACAAAAAGTAGTCATCACTGTTAGTATTTACATACCCAAAGGGCATAAAATAATAAAAAAACTGACTAGCCTATACACTTTCAACCATCAAAATGGACTCTTAGTAAAGGGAAAGGGTCACTGGATATCTATGCAACTATTACACCTGTGTGTAAGCCTCATGTTCAAGCAGTTACGGGTCCGAGCATTCCAAATTCTCCATCCGATCCATACCTGCAAAGAAATGAGCAGGTCAATATAGTCAAGGCAAAGGTATAAGATGTGGAAGCTAACAGCAATACCTACTTGGCCACGCAAACTGACCTAGGGGTCTAGACCCTTCGATTTAGCACCAAAAAGCAAAAAACATCCCATCCACCAGAGAACTCAGACGAAGTCTATCAAACAAGCAACAAATCAGATCAAAAAAGGAGAAAGAAACAAACAATGCATGAAATCAGCAATGAGGCAAAAGAATACTTCTAAGAGCTGAAGAATAAAGAGGAGGAGCAAATCAAGGGCACTGTGTTGATGACCCAAAGAAGCAATATCAAATATTGAAGACTCAGAAGAAGAGCCAACATTATTTTTCACCTGAGACTAAGCTTAAACGGTAGATGAGGGAAACTAGAGCTTTAGAAAACCCTAATCACCTTTATATATGTGTGAAGGGATCAGGTTTTCACCAATTGGCTGGACCCAAAATAAGCCCAATTTCATTGCTTTATTTTTTAGTTGGGTGGTCCACAAAATGTAGAAATATTTAATTTTATTATTATTAGTAAAATACCACTATTAAATTAAAAAAAAAGTCATCTGCTGCAACATATATCTATATCTGCTTACTGATTTGATGTGAAATGCGCCATTAAATCATCACTAGTAATAAATAAAGTTATTTAACTATAATTAGCTTTTAATTAATAAGTTTTATTACAATCTCAATGAATTAAGTAGTAATTACATATCAACTAAGTGTATTCGTCCTAAATAGAGTAATCAATTGATTAATTTAATGTAATTCTTCATTAAACCATCACTAGTAATAAATAAATTTATTTAACTATAATTAGCTTGCAATTAATAAGTTTAATTACAATCTCAATGAATTATGTAGTAATTACATGATCAACTAAGTATATAACCTATTGCAACAGATTGCAAACTGTTGCAACATATGTCTATATTTATTTGATTATGTTCAATAGATGTGTCATCTGTTGCAATATATTAGGTATCTATTGTAACAGATATGCATATCTGCTAGACTAATTTGACGTGAAATGCTTCATTAAACTATCACTAGTAATAAATAAAGTTATTTAACTATAATTAACTTTAATTAATAAGTTCACTTATAATGTCAATAAATTACACATTAATTACATGATCAACTAAGTGTATTCATCCTAAATAGAGTGATCAATTGGCTAATTTGATGTGAAATGCTTCATGTTAAATCATGTTTAGTAATAAAAAATTATTTAACTATAATTAACTTTTAATTTATAAGTTCAATTACAATCTGAATGAATCACATAGTAATTACATGATCAACTAAGTGTATTCGTCCTAAATAGAGTGATCAATTGACTAATTTGATGTGAAATGATTCATATTAAACCACACTAGCAATAAATAAATTGATTTAACTATATTCACTTTCAATTTATAGGTTCAATTACAATCTCAATGAATAATATAGTATTACATGATTAACTAAGTGTATTCGTCCTAAATAGAGTGATTAATTAACTAATTTGATGCGAAATGCTTCATTAAATCATCACTAGTAATAAAAAAAGTTATTTAACTATTATTAGCTTTCAATTAATAAGTTTAATTATAATCTCAATGAATTATGTAGTAATTACATGATAAACTAAGTGTATAACCTATTGAAATAAATTACAATATGTTGCAACAAATGTCTATATCTATCTGATTATTTTCAATAGACAAGTCATCTGTTGCAACATGTTAGTTATCTGCTGTAATAGATATGTATATCTATTTGACTAGTTTGATGTGAAATACTTCATTAAACCATCACTAGAAATAGACAAAGTTATTTTACTATAATTAGCTTTTAATTAATAAGTTCCATTACAATGTCAATGAATTACATAATAATTACATGATCAACAAGTATATTCTTCCTAAATAAAGTGATTAGTTGTTTAATTTGATGTGAAATGCTTCATATTAAATCATCACTAGTAATAAACAAATTGATTTAACTATAGTTAACTTTATATTTATCTAATGACCCTTCAGGTCATTTTTCATATTTTCACTTATTTTTACTGTTAGAACTTTTCTATAGCTACTCCATATCATTTATAACTTGTTGGAATTAACAACTCGGGTATCGAATAGTTTGTTTGGTTTTTCGAGCCAATTCCCTATTTTTAAGCCTTCGTTGGCTTCAAATGGCTATCGGGCAAAACATTCTAACTATTCCAATAGTTTTGGAATATTGATGTTAGTCTAGGTGGACTCTTGGTTTGGGTTTTGAAGCACTCGGGCTCATTTGACCTATTGGTCGAAAACTTAAGAAAATGGGAAATGAATGTGGGACCCTTTTTTCCTTCAAAATACCTTAGAGGGAAATTTTGACTGTGGCATTGAGTTTGAAATATTGAATTTGGTATGTTTGGATAGTCTATTTGCATATATGAGATTCTGAATAAATCCCGAGGGCCTAGCGGAGACTTGGAAATTTGAAATCTCAACTGTATTTAGTGCAATCGCTAATAACGATGCTAGGGGTCACGATCGTGATACTCTTGGTAGTCATTAAGTGTCATGATCGTGGTGAATATGTCCCAATTGGTACTAGCATGGACAACCAAAATATGTGGCAATCGCGAGGCTCAGGTCGCGATAGTGACACCCGAGCCCCTAGAATGGGTATAAGTAGACCTCTTTCAGCTCATTTTTCCCATTTCTCACCCATTCTCTAGAGACTAAAACCTTAAAAGAGAGGAAAAACTTGGGATTGAATCTTGTGGGTGATTCGGGGAGCTTGATTAACTATTATTACATAATTTTCCTTTGCAATTATGGTAAGATTCCTTCAAGTTTTGATTTTTCCCTTTTCTTTTTGAAAATCCCTGAAACTTGGAGGCTTGATTTTAACCCCAAAGTAGCTCAGATTTCACCTATTTTGAGGGTAGTTACTCCTTGAGCATAAAGGAGTGTTGGATTGATTTCAAAAATGTAATTTTCATAAATGGGACCTACATAGGATTTTGGTATGATTTTTGGATCCAAAGCACAATGGTGCAATATGGGTATCATTAGGCTCGTGTTGATGATTAAATTATGGTTTTGATAGCTTGGCACCTTGTGAAAGCTTCTCGTAAGGAAAAGTTGATGATTTAGTAGATTTTTGAGCTTTCTTCGACATCCAGGTAGGCTAGGTTCATCCCCTTATTAGATTGAGCTAATTCACAAATGGTGTGATGAATGGTAATACTTAAGATTAGTTGAACCTTTTAGGCTACCCGAAAACCATAATTTAGGCATAATTGATCTAGTTGCTCATGTTTTAGGCAAAACTTCTATCTTAGGATAATGATGACTTAGTTGACATCTAAAAGTGGATTTAGAAATCTTAGTCTAGTTAGGGTGGAATTTGCCTAAAATAAAACTTTGAGGATTAGACATGGGCCCTTGGCCCACCTTAGGCTAAGATACATGTTAGCACTTGTAGACTTTTATACGCTTGTTGTACATCTTAAAAATTCTTATTGAGGTAATATTGAAAAACTTTAGCAATTGATGGTTATGATGATTGATGTGAGATTTAATTTCTATTGATTATGCTATTACCTGTGATATTGATAATACAATTAATTATATTTATATATTGATATATACTTGGTTCGAGTCCAAAAAACAATAATGATATTGATGATATATTTACCAGTTCAAGTCCGATTATTGATTATATTTATCAATTCGAGTCTGGATATACACATTATACTATGATGATATACTTATTATAATATGCCAATATCGGGGTACGAGATTAACAATAGTAATTCTAACCAAGTCTGAAAATGAGGAAATGTTTATAATGAGGCATGATATAAATGGATTCTAGGGGTATATTGAGAGTTGAGATATGATGGCTCGGGTGGTATTATCTTATTTATATCCACCAAGCTTATGGGGGCTTGCGTTGGACTATTTACTTTCCATACTAGTTGGCTTATGAGGGTCAATTTTGTAGTTACAATTGCATGTGTTTGATCCCTTATGTCATGCTATATTATTCTTTTGATTTATTTACTTATTTATGTATAGCAGTGTTGGTGTTGATTTAGGTTTGTCTCTACCTTGACTTAGTTATGTTATCTTGCGTTTTATCTTATTTATATCATAATTTAGCTTAGTCGGATGATGATACTTACTGAGTACCTATGGTTTTGGTACTCATACTACACTTCTGTACCTTTTTAAGCATATTCGAGTACTAGTTGCCGCTGTTGATCTATAGATCATGCTGCATGGGATTTTAGAGATAGGGTAAGCTCTTGGAGTTAGAGTTTCCCATTTTCTTCTATCTTATTTATGTCTAGTCTTTAGCTTCAAGACAAAATTGTGTTGACTGTTTTAAGACTTAAGTTATATTATTACTAGATGCTCTTGTACTAGCTCTACCAGATCATAAGATTGGTTTTTTATGATTAGCTACCTTTGTACTATTTTTATTCTCTTATTTATTTATAAATTATGTTGTTTCTTTTTGCCCCTTTGAGTAAATTTCCACTAAGTTAACCTATTACATTTATCTTTGGGTTACTGTTCGGCTTACCTACAAGTGGGATTTAGTCGGTGTCATTATGACTCATAAATTGGGTCATGAAAAATTGGTATTAGAGCTTAGTTTTCTTCAGTATTGTTGAGTACAAGAGAAAGTGTCTAGTAGAGTCCTATGGATTGGAACGATGACATTTGTTTCCTACTTTGGGAGGCTACGGGAAATTCTTAGGAGTTCTTTACTTCTTTCACTCATTTCGTGCTAAGAGTCTCAGTTGGAGAAGGGCTCCATGATGGTTGTGGAGTATGAACCTTATTTTTATGAGTTGTTAGACACGTTACTTCTATTTTGGATACTGAGTATGAGAGGGTTTGATGCTTTGTATGAAGATTGAGACTTTTTCTTTGTATGTCTACTTAGAGTTAGGTTGTTGCAGGTATGTCTTTTGCCAAGGTTTCTAATTTTTCTCAGGTGATGAAAGAGATGTATCATGAGGCCCAAGGGGACAACAACAAGAGGTGTAGATATCAGGGTAGTTTTAGTGTGAGTCGTAGCAGTTCCCAATTTTGAGGCAATAGTTTTCAGGGTAGGTATCCTCCACGTCAGTCGTATCATCCTCAAATTTAGCCTAGCATACCTATTCATGTAGTGCTTCAAATTACTGACGGAGGCTAGTCTTGTGTTAGTGATCGCCCTGGTCAGGGTAGTGGTCATTTATTGAGGGGTTTATCTTCTGGTTATTCTAGTTGAGGCAGCTATTTTGGGTCGTCCAATTCTTCTGGTTCTGGTTCAGCTTAGGTGACATATTATAGTTGGGAGTTTTTAGCCATTATTTTTGAGAGTGCCCTAGTCGTAGGGCAATTATTGATTCAGCTCAGAGTGTTCCCCCTATTAAAGCAGTTCATCTCTCAGCTAGAGGTAGTTTGTATAGTTATAGGGGTAGCCCTCAGGGTACTCGAGGTAGTTCTTAGGCTGGTAGTATAAGAGTTCAGTTAGAACCCCAGTCAGGTGGGGGACGTGGTAAGTTATATACAGTACTTTCTAGACTTGAGGTTGCTTCTTCGGATGCTGTTGTTATAGGTTCATTTTTGGTATGCCGTTAGTTAGTTTTTTGTTTGATCTGGGATCCACTTATTCTTATGTGTCTGCTTATTATGCTCTACAAGTAGAGTTGTCTTGGAATTTATTATTTGTGCCATTACGTGTATCTACTCTCATGGGTAATTCTTTAGTAGTAGATCAGATTTTTAGTTCCTATGTTATAACTGTTAGAGATGTTGATACTCATGCTAGTCTTATTATATTAGACATGATGGATTTTGATGTGATTTTAGGCATGAACGAGTTATCTCACTATCATGAATTCATGGATTGTCTTGCCAAGACCGTTGCCTTAGCCATGCTTGGCATACCTCTAATCATGTGGCAGAGAGCTGTTAACCGTGAGCCGATGAAGATTATTTATTATATGTGTTGTAGGAGACTTATTTTGAGGGATTACGAGTATTATATAACTTATATTCGTGATGTTAGTATGGGGAGTTTGTCACTTGACTCTGTTCTTGTAGTCCATGAGTTTTCTGATATTTTCCCTATCGATCTACCTGGTATACCTTCTGCCCATAAGATTGAGTTTGTTATTGATCTAGAGCCTGGCAGCTAACTTATTTCTATGGAACCTTATGGCTCCTATCGAGATTAAGGAGATGAATTCTCAACTTTAAGATCTTCTTGGTAAGGTTTTCATTAGATCAAGTGAATCCCCTTAGGGATCTCTTGTATTGTTTGTGAAGAAGAAGGATAGCTCTACGAGTATGTATATTGATTATAGGTAGCTTAATAAGGTGACAGTAAGGAACCGTTATCTTATTCCTTGTATTGATGGCTTATTTGACCAGCTTCAAGGTACAATGGTGTTTTCTAAGATTGATTTGAGGTCTGGTTACCATCAGTTTAGGATTCGAGACGAGGATATCTGGAGGACAGCCTTTAGGACCCGTTATGGTCACTATGAGTTCCTAGTGATATCTTTTGGGTTGACTAATGCCACAGCCTCGTCTATTAATTTGATGAACCGAGTGTTTAGGCATTATTTGGATTCCTTCATGATTATGTTCATCGATGACATCTATTTGTATTCGAGGAGTAGAAAGGAGTATGCACAATATTTAAAGATTATGCTCCAAACTTTCAAAGATCATATGCTTTTTGGCTGATTCTCTAAGTGTGAGTTTTGGCTTGAGTCAGTGACATTCCTTAGGCATATGGTGTCTAAGGATGGGATTGTGGTAGACCCGATGAAGATTGAGGTCATTCATGATTGGGCTAGGCCTACATTTTCGACCGAGGTTTGTATCTCTATTGGCTTGGCTTATAGACAATTCATTGAGGGTTTCGCTACTATGTCAGCACCTATGACCAGATTGACTTAGAAGGCGGTTACTTTTTGATGGTCCGAGGAGTGTGAGTCGAGCTTTAGAAAGCTCAAGGATTTTCTTACATCAGCTTCTATTTTGGCTCCTCCTATTGAGGATGAGGGATTCATAGTGTATTGTGATGCTTCTGGTGTTGGTTTAGGTTGTATTTTGATGCAACATGGTTATGTTATTGCTTATTCTTTGAGGAAACTTAACGTGCACGAGTGTAACTACCCTACTTATGATTTAGAGTTGGCAGCAGTAGTTTTCATGCTTAAGATTTGCGGGTATTATCTTTACGATGTGCATTGTGAGATACTCACTAACCATCAAAACCTTTAGCATCTTATAACCTAGAGAAAGCTTAATGCTAGACAGCGTAGATGAATAAAGTTGCTTAAAGATTATCATATCTCTATCTTGTATCATCCGGGCAAGGTAAATATGGTAGTAGATGCCTTGAGTCGAATGATAGTGAGTGTGGGTAGCTTGGCTTGTATTTTAGTTTCTTAGAGTCTATTGGCATGGAACATTTAGTCCTTATCCAACTTGATGGTTCTCTTTGATATTTTAGACCCTTGGAGGATTCTTGCTAGTGTTGAGGCTAAGTCCTTACTATTTGAGCAAATTTGGGATCGATAGTTTGAGGATAGTAGGCTTCGTTTTCTCCGTGGTTAGGTGTTTAGTGGATAATCCAAGAGAGTTACCATAGATTTTGAGGGTGTTTTGAGATTAGCTAGTCGCATTTGTGTTCCAAGGGTTGATGACTTGATTTAGTTGATTTTACACAGGGCTCACAACTCTACATATTCTATTCATCCAGGTACAACTAAGATGTATAAAGATTTGAGACAACATTATTGGTGGAGTGGCATGAAGAGAGATGTGGCAGGCTTTATAGCTCATTACCTTTGTTGTCAGCTGGCGAAGGCCGAGCATCAGTTACCGAGTGGTTTGATTCAGAGATTACCCATTTTCGAGTAGAAATAAGAGCGGATTACTATGGGCTTGTGATTTACCTCATGCTTCCCATGGTTTTGATGGTATTTGGGTCATTGTAGACTGGTTGACCAAGGTGGCATATTTTATTCCTATTTAGATGTCCTTTAGTGCTGAGAGGTTATCCTATATCTATGTACGTGAGATAGTCCGTTTGCATGATATGCCCATATTTTTCATTTCAAATCAGGGTTCCATGTTCACTTTTAGCTCTGGGAGACCTTTTCAATAGTAGTTAGGTACTCAGGTAGATCTTAGTGCGATCTTTCATCCGCAGACTGATGGTCATCTTGCGTGAACTATTCGGGTACTTGAGGATATACTCCGAGCCTGTGTTATGCATTTTGGAGGTCAATGAAAGGAACACTTAGCCTTGGCAGAGTTTGCCTATAATAACAGTTATCATTCGAGTATTGAGATAGTGCCTTTTAAGGACTTGTATAGTAGGAGATGCCGTTCTCTAATTGGATTGTTTGAGATTTCCAAGGTTAGACCCCACGGTACTGATTTGCTTCAGGAGTTGTTAGATAGAGTCAGGGTAATTTAGGATAGGTTGAGATTGGCTTATAGTAGGCAGAAGGCCTATACAGACTGTACGCTTTATGCATTGAGATTTGGAGTTGGTGATCGGGTATTTCTTCGTGTATCACCAATTATTGTGATAAGATTCAGGAGGAAGGAAAAGCTCAACCCCAAATATATAGGACCTTTCGAGATCCTTCACACAAATGGTGAAGTGGCTTATAATTTAGCCTTACCTCTTGATTTTGCTACTGGCCATCCAGTTTTCCATGTTTCTTTGTTACAACGATATATCCCTGATCTATATCATGTGCGTAGATGGGATTCAGTCCAGTTGGATGAGCAATTGACCTTCCTAAAGAAGCCTGTACTCATTTTGGCTAGTGATGTCAGACGGTTGCGCACTAGGGAGATTTCGATAGTTAAGGTTCAGTGGAGGCACCATCTAGTGGAGGAGGCCACTTGGGAGATTAAGAGTGACATCCGGACCTAGTATCCTCACCCTTCAGATCTTTTCCATATTTTCGTTTATTTTCACAGTTAGAGCTTTTCTATAGCTGCCCTAAGTCATTTATGACTTATTGGGACTGGCAGTTCGGGTACTGGGCAGTTTGTTTGGTTTTAGAGCCAATTCCCTATTTTGAAGTCTTCGTTGGTTCCAAATGGCCATCAGGTCAAAACTTTAGTGAAATAATCTCGTATGCAAATTCTGACTGTTCTAACAGCTCCGGAATATCGATTTTAGGCTAGGTGAACTCTTGGTTTGGGTCGCGAGGCACCCGGGATCATTTCGACCTGTTGGCCGAAAACTAAAGAAAATAAGAAATGAGTGTGGGACCCACTGTTACGGTCTAATGCACACGCAAGTGTACGCGATTGTACAAGTTACATAGTGACTAGAATAGTCGGATATCGCACCCACGAGGACTATGTAACTAACAATTCAAAAAACTTTAGTTTTTGACAAGAATATTTTAAGTGTTTCAAAGTATCAAGATGATTGTGAATTTTCAAATAAAAATATAATTAGCAAAGAAATAACAAAATACGACAATAGCAACATAAAAAGAGTTTTAAACCAGAATTGTGAGAATTCCAGGGTTGAGATACTTTTAATAACCTTACAAATCTCTGTTATTCTCGTAGTTCAGTTGATTATCGAGTTATTGATCGCAGGGTTTAGAGTATGATCATGGTCTCTTGATCCTCTATTCTTCTACCTAACTAGTCATTACAACTACATCGTTGAGCGGGTATGCAATAATCCAATTAGATACACTAAGCTATCATCCTTCAAGTGAACAAAACAAGGCTTCAAGGTATATCTCTATCCTAGATGCTAATTCAAATTCCTTATTTTGTAAAAGAATAAGAACCTTGCTCCTTAACCTCCGCGTTCTAACCTATGATTCTCCTCTTGGATTCATATAGGAATATAGATTTATTTTAATAGTGGCCAATCATCGAAATAGTAAGCACAAGAGATTAAGAATAACCCATATGATAATTCAACAATAAACTACGATAAAGAATATCAAAGTGCAATCATGTGTTCGGCCTCAACCCCAGCACACGGGTGTTTAGCCACTGATGTTCGAATTTAACATCAAATAAATTAATTAAACATACCATAAATTAATCTTAGAATAATGAAGTTCAAAGAACCCTAAGAGAAAAATTGAAAGTGTTTCTACCTTTGCTGTACATTTCCAAAGTAGTCTCAATTGTGCTCAAGTGCTCCTTTTATAGTGGGATGATTTTTTCCTAGTGGGGAACCAGGGTCGCACCGCGAGGGTCACTGCTAGGAAATGGGTCTCACGGCATGAGGGGAACTCTAAGGAAATGGTGCTTACGATGCGAGGATTATTTTACGGGAATGGGGGTCGCGATGCGAGCTCATCGCGAGACCCCATTAGAATTTACTTCTTTTCCTCAATTTTACTCCTTCTCAGTTTATTGTTACTTTCTCTACTTCCTAATTTAAATGCCTGCATTCCAAGCTCATTCCAATTCTTCTCACATTCATATAGTCAATTCCAAAGCATCAATCATAACTCGCATCATGTCATGCATCCAATTTCGTCCAATTCAACCAAAAATCCACCCTACATATCATGTCCATTAGCTAAGTCATGTAATTACACATTAAACAAAATCAGAATAACACATTTTAGCTCTAGAACAAGTCCTATTATGAGTGAATATTAGTGCTCAGACATATAAATACACCTAAGATAACTACCACACACTTAGAACCTTGTTCGTTCTCAAACAACTTCATGCAACACTAAATTCAATTAAGCTTAACAAACCTAGGCAAAATACTTGTGTTGGCCATATAAACCGAACAATGACTTTTCTTTAAAAATGTCATTTCATTTCTATAAACATGGGATTATTCTTTTCAATAAAATACTTACCTCAAAGGTGAACATCCAATTTGCTGGCAAACTCAATCAAGTTAGTAGATCAAGAACATTATAATTCATCTAACTATCATCTACATTCACCCTCACAATAAGAAAGTTTCCCACATTCACTTACAATCCTACAATATACAACAGAATGAGAATGTAAAAAATAAATCGCTCACTTTCAATAAGGGATTCATACATAATAGACAATGAACCATAAGCTTGCTCTTAGTGTACTACTATACTAATAGTCGAATGTTGAGATGAAGGATCAACTAAGTCTTCCAAGGTTGTAATGTAGGCTAAAGTACGGGTAGGAACTATTTGGGTAAATAGTGACTAATCTCCCTAAGCACTTTAGTACATCATATAAGCATTTCCTTCATCAGATTAACAACCAAATTCTTTCCTTACAACCTTCCCTTCTTCTCTTGCTTTAGCCATTTCTTTTCAAACTTATTACACATTATGGTGGAGTGTCATCTATTCACCATTTTTTTCTCTTCTTTTTTTTTCATCTCTTTATTTCATAAGCTCAACCACCACCGATATTAACTTTCTATCTCAATAACAATCTCTAAAGGGCTTCAATTTCACCATCATCCTTATTCAAATTTCTACTCCTTACTCTAATAATTTCAACTAAATGCTTAGGAGTTTTTTGGATCAAATTATGGTTAAAGAACAAAGGAGAATAGGCTACTTATGAGGCTATCAAAGAAATTAAGCTATAGGCTTAATGGGGCTAACTAGGAATATACACAAGGTTAGGTAAACAAGGTCTAAAAATTTGGCTATCAACAAAAATGCTTACATAATTTTCTAAACCCAACATCCTTTATTTCTCTTCGTAAACACACCGAGAAAGTTCTAGATATCACTATACATGTAGAATAACTAAACACCTCTCTCACTCTTAGTGCATGCTAGATTCAAGTTGGATCCCTATTGGTCCGGTCCCACACTTGTCAAATTTAAATTTAAGCCAACCAACCAAAAATTACACCTATTGAGATTAGGTGTCAAAAACTAGACCCCTTTTTACTTTATGACATTCTTCTATTTTAAAACAAGTATATTCCAAGTTAATGCTCCACAAGGCCCAACACAAAGCATTTATCCTGAAGGTTGCGATTTAGTTCTTTCACTTCTTAATTTTCTACGACTAACTCGCCTTAAGACGGTCATCATCCATCCATCATAGGGTAGGGCACCTAACTGTGACGACTTATTAATAATTGCCTTGAGGGAATTTTTTTTTTACTCCTGCTTTAAACAAAAGTAACTATTAATCATACAACTAATAAGCAAACTACTACTAAATACTAACTATTATAGACCGTATCATTACAAATTGTTAGAATGACTAAATACAACACACAAAAAGAAAAATATCCAAAACATCCAATAGAATAAATAAAAATATCCAACAAAATAAAATAATAAGAGTATAAGGAATGAGATATCACCACCCCACACTTAAAATGAAGCACTGTCCCAATGCTTGTAAAGTAAACCAAGTATAAGGTGGGGGGTAACTCCATGGTCACATCTCGTCCATGTCATTATCAGAGTCTAGACCATAGGCCTCAGCTCCAATATTTGGGTTATCAGTATCCTTCTCCTCTGACTCAACATTTGAATCATGCAGTCGATGCTCCCCGTCAGTGGGCATGTCATCCATCATCTGCTGGATCTAAAAAGTCTTGACCAATCCATAATATTTTTCTTGCATGTACACCAAGAGGTTAGTCAAGCTCAATAGCTTGAATTTTTTGTTGTGTTGCTGGGTGTCTCTCTATCTTCAAATATAGCAACTGTAGCCCATATATTTGGGCTGTGATCTTGTTATTCCAAACCCAACGCTCGGGCATAGTTAATATCAGACCATGAGTCCTATTGACCCCCTTAGTAAGGGATATATCTACTGGATGAGTGTCCAATGGCGACCTATAATCGAGGTCCTCCTCCTCTATACCAAGATCTTATAGAAACAACATCAGTAAACCACTAAAACCATATCTACGCATCGTATGTCTCCTCGCCTTTTTCATAGCTGAAAAGATGACAACCCCTATATTCACATAAATATCATCATGCATTAAGGCATAAATAAGACATACCATATCACGTGTCATCTCAGTCATGTATGTCTTATGAATGTCTTTAAAACCCCAGGTTCATAGAATACAAAAGAGGGGTTATTTCTTATTCATAACGTAATTAAATACTCTGAGCACTCTCTAAAATCCTCTCAAGAAAGATATTTAAGGTTTCCAAGAAGTAGGTCTTCCAAGGGCTCAAGGGTTGAATTCTTTTTGGGAAACTTGGTGTTCTAGGCTTGTTACTCATCCTAATAAAAGCATGTGTTTTAAAGTATTATTCATATTGTTTTGGTTTTGGTTTTGAAAAATGAGTTGAGGGTTTTGAATGTTTATTGTTGAACAATGTTTCCTATGATTTACTTATGATTATACATGCTTTGGTTATGGTTTTGAACTGGTGGAGTGCAAGTATATGGTGAATAAATAAGGGGATAGTGATTTCCCCCAATTTGTGATTTTTGAAGTAGTAATGACCCCAACCCCATATTGTGAAATTGGTTTTAAATATGAAAAATATGCTTATTGAACTATTCTTGAACTATTGCATAATGTGAAAAGTCAATAAAATATAATGATTTTGAATTGAACCTTATGGGGTGTGTAATTCCCCAAGATAATGCATAATTAAACAAAGGGGTCTATAAATTTACCCAAAAATGAAATTATTTTAGCATGTTGATGTTACCTTGCAAGTGTACTTAGTATGACAATACCAATAATGTACGCCTAAATATGTATCATAGTTTAATGAATGAGAATGTGTGATAAATAATTTAATTGGGCTTTAATGAGGATTGTGTAGTTGAGTCATAAAAGTAGAATTCCCGAGGGACTAATACTAGAAACAATAGTTGTCAACAGGGGGGTCTACATAACTGGGTGGTTCGAGTTCTCCTTATTAATATCATATGATTGGGAGGTTTGAGTCCTCCATATTATATTACATGATTGGGTGTTTGTGTAACCTTGGTATGATGGGAGGTTCGAGTCCCCCATAGTGCATATGTATATCTTTTGGCTCGTGTGGCCATATGCATTGGGACCTTCCAGCTGGGGGAGAGATGAGATCATATATCTCGTTGGTACCTTATTATGTTATGATAGTTTAGATACACAATCCATGCTAAAGTTTTAAAGTGAATATTAAGCCTTATTCCCTTTACTAGCATATTATCTATGTATGTACATGATGATGTTCACATAGTTTTGAATCGGATTTGACTTGACTTTTTTTACCCCTATCCCTAAGTTACATGCTAGTGTTCAACAAACTAACCATATTTGAACACTGTACCCCCATGTAATGCAAGTATCAAAGATACTTCTACTTTTCCTGCGTAGAGTTAGGTGGATCGACTCGGTTCAATGGTTTGTTATGGTGAAGTGGTGTTCTTCCATTCTCTGAAAGGCTTACACATTTCATCAGTTCTTATTATGAATTAGAATTGAGAGTTTACATTATCATTAATATTTTCATTGTCATTATCAAGGTTGGGGGCATGTCCCGACACTCTCTTGATTCCAATTTGTTTAGAAGGTTTTGTTAGATTACTGTGGACCTTGGTGGTGATGTTGTTTGGTTTCTTTATCCAGTTGTTGGCTATTGAATTATCCTAAAGTCTTTGAGTATATCTTATACTATCTTGTTATATGTTTATAATTCATCTGATATTGGGGTATTTTATTCTATAAGTTAGGTATAGGGTGTGGTATTTGATTCTCGTTAGACTTAAGATACCCATCGCGATTAGGCCCTAGTTTGGGTCATGAAAAAGTTGTTATCAGATACTAGGTTTGGTGCCATTAGGTGTCCATAAATTTATGTCAGGTAGAGTCTCTTTTATGGTTGTGTAGCATGCCACACATATAATGGAGAGGCTGTGAGGCATTTAGGAAATTTTTCCCTTTTTTGTTGTTCTATTCAGGCTATATATTTTAAGTTCTTGAAATCTTCTCTAATCTTCATATGTTTTCTTTTTAGATTATGCCTCCTAGAAGATATAATGTTCATGGACATACTTTTGTCACACTTGAGGACAATGTGGACAGATCTCATCCTACTCAAGGAGTTCAGACTCGATCTAGGGTCACGACTTCTTATTTCTATAGTGGAGTTCCACCAATTCCGCCATCCCTCCTCGGGTAACTCAAGCTGGAGAGTCTAATACTGAGTTTCACTAATTAATCCATTTTCTTACCTAGTTGGTGGTCTTTTAGACTGAGCTTGTTGCTTTTGTTGCTTCATCCTTTGAAGTCACTAGAGTTGGCTAATTTATGAGGTTGAGTCCTCTAACTTTCACTAGTTCTAAAGTTGAGAAAGATCCTTAAATTTAATTGATGAGTTGGACAAGATTTTTTGTGTGATATATGCTACCGAAGTAGAGGGTGTGGAGTTTGTTAATTACCAGTTAAAGGATGTGGAGTATCAGTAGTATATGGAATGAGATAGTCTAGGTGTGATAATGCGGAGTCTACTTTATGGGAAAACTTCTCTAGTGCTTTTCTTGATCGCTTCTTTCCTTAGGAGTTGATGAAGGCAAAGGCTAAAGAAATCATGAAGTTGAAGCAATGATGGATGACAGTAAAGGAGTATGCCTTGAAATTTCACCAGTTGTATTGTTATAATCCAGAGTTGGTGTTCTCTATGAAAGCTCAAATGCAAAAAATTACTTTCGGATGGTGCCATAAATATGTATTTGAATGCAAAGTTGGTCTGTTAAACAAAGATATACACATCTCTAGGTTGGTGGTGAACATGCAACAGGTTAAGTAGGAAAATAAGAAGCAGGTTGAGATGAGTGAAAGGTAGAGTAAAAAGTTCTGATATTCTAATCAAGGTAGTGGTCAGTATCTGAGTTATAGAGATGGTGGAAAATGGACTAAGAAGAAGTGGGGCAATTTTGGTTCCTACTTTACAGCTAGTGCTCTTTATCTGAAGTCATCGTATGATTATCATTTCAAGAATAGTGTGGGTCTAAGGGTATAGGGTGCCTAGCCTCAGGTTAATGGGGCTCAATTAGCTCTATCATATGCCTCTTATAGATTTGGCGGTTAGCTGCATCGTGGTGTTTGTGAAGAGGAAAGGAACAAGTACTTTAAATATGGTCAGATTTGTCATATGTAGAGGGATTGTCCTTCTAGGGTTGCTTCAGGAGAAAATAAGGTTCCTGTTTCTACTTCATCAACTCCTATACCAATGGGTGCAACTTCTAATTTTTGCTCCATCACTGGACAGAACCATCTGTACTCTCTTTCCACTTGCAAGGATTTTGAGGCATCCCTCGATATTACAACTAGTATTCTCAAACTTTTCACTCGTGATGTCTATTGTCTACTTGATCCCATTCTACCTTCTCTTATGTGACCTCTTATTTGACTATCTATTTTGGATTTGACCCTAGGAGTATTTTGGATCCTTTATTTATGTCCACCTCTATGGGTGACTCCATTATAGGTAGAAGGGTCCATAGGGGTTGTGATGTTAGTTTGTGGTAGCGAGATCTTGGTAGATTTGATAGAGTTGAACGTGTTAGACTTTGATATGATATTGGGGATGGATTGGTTGCATTCATGCAATGCGTCTCTTGAATTTTGGACTCAAATGGTCAGTTTCCCATTCCCTAATGAGTCAGTGATCGAATGGGAAGGTAGTTCCCTAGTGCCTAAGAAAAGGTTTATTTCATATCTTAGAGCAAAGAAATTGATTTATAAGGGGTGCCTCTATCACTTAGTGCATGATAAGTATTCTAGATCCAAAGGCCCTTCTTTTCAGACTGTCCATGTGGTTTGTTAATTCCCTGAGGTGTTCCCCGATGATCTTGCTAGTGTTCCTTCTAATAGGGAAATTGACTTTGGGATTGATCATTTTTTGGACACTCTTACTATTTCCATCCGTCCTTATAGAATTGCTCTGGCTATGTTGAAAGAACTCAAAAAATAGTTAAAAGATCTTCTAGATAGGGAATTTATCCAACCTTGTGTTTCTCCTTGGGGTGCTTAGATTCTATTCATGCATAAGAAGGATGGGTCCCTTTGGATGAGCATAGATTAGTGCCAATTGAATAAGGTGACCATGAAGAATAAGTATCCCCTTTAGAGAATTGATGATCTGTTTGATCAGCTTCAAGGTGCTAAGTACTTTTCTAAGATTGATCTTCAGTTTGAATACCATCAGTTAAAGATTAGGGAGGTGGACGTCCCTAAGATGCCTTCCGAACTCGGTATGGTCATTTTGAGTTTTGGTGATGTCTTTTGGTTTGACTAATGCCTCAGCAACATTCATGGATCTTATGAACTGGGCTTTTTGTTAGTTTTTGAGCTTGTTTGTCATTGTGTTAATCAATGATATTTTGGTATATTCAAAGAGTGAGGTGAATAAATCGATCACCTCTATTTAGTATTACAGACCCTTAAGGAGCAGCAGTTGTATGCTAAATTCTCTAAGTGTTAGTTTTTGTTTAATGTTGTGACTTATCTGGATCATGTTTTTTCTAGTGAAGGGATCATGGTGGATCCAGAGAAAACTATGGTGGTTAATATGTGGCCTAGACCCATGGCTCTATCAAATATTCAGGGCTTCTTGGGTTTAGCCAATTTTTATATAAGGTTTACGGAAAGTTTCACTTCTATTGTTGCCTCATTGACTAAGTTGACTCAAAAGAGGGTGAAGTTCTTATGGTATGATGCTTGTGAGGTTAGTTTAAAGAAGTTGTAGTATAAGTTGACTTCGAATTCTATCTTGACAATATCTGAGGGTACTTATGGTTTTTTTTGTCTATTGTGATACTTACTGAGGGGGATTGGGTTGTGCATTGATACAGTATGGCAAGATAGTTGGTTGCATATACTTTTAGACAGTTGAATGTTCATGAGAAGAATTATCTGACTCGTGATTTGGAATTGTTATCTATGATATTTGCATTAAAGATCTAGCGGCATTATTTTTATGGGGTCTATATAGATATTTACTCTGATCATAAGAGCTTGCAATATGTGTTCACACAGAAAGAGCTGAATCTCAAGCAAATGAGGTGGCTTGAGTTGCTAAAGGATTATGACAAAAATCTTAACTTTCAATTTAGTAAAGCTAACATGGTTGTTGATGCTCTCAACAGGTTATCCATGGGGAGCTTATCTCACATGGATAAGGAGAAGTAGGAATTGGTAAAGGATATTCACCATTTATCTTATCTGGTAGTCCGTCTCTTGGATTTTAAGGATGGTGGTGTAATTGTTCAAGAGGTTTCCAAGTCATTTGTTGGTGTTGAGGTAAAGGAGAAGCAAGTGTTGGACCCTATCTTGATGCCGATCAAGAAAGATATATGTAGGAAGAAAGTGATGGCTTTCAAGATTGGTGGTGATGGTAACTTGAGGTACCAAGGTAAATTATATATTCTCAATGTTGATAGGTTGTGAGGAAGAATTTTGGCAAAATATCATGAGTCATGTTATACTATTTATCCTTGTTCGACAAAAATGTATCATGAATTAAGAGAAAATTAATAGTGGAATAACTTAAAGAAACATATGGACAATTTTGTGGCTAAGTGCATGGTGTGTCAGAAAGTAAAGGTGGAGCACTTGAGGCCTGATGGATTATTTCAAAAAATTGAGATGTCTGTGTGGAAAAGGGAAATGATTAACATGGATTTTGTTACCGGTCTTACATTATCTCGCAAACAATTTGATTTAATTTGGATCTTTATGGATAGGATGACTAATTCTGCTTACTTCTTGCCAGTAAGGACTAATTTCTATTCTGAGGATTATGCCAAGTTGTTTATTGAGAAGATCGTGAAGTTGCATGGTGCTACAGTTTCCATCATATTTGATCGAGGTACTCAGTTCTCTTCTCACTTTTTGTGTTCCTTTTAGAGAGGTTTAAAGACTAATATGTGCCTTAGTACCTCTTTTCACCCGCAAGCGGATGGGCAAGTATAGAGAACTATTCTGACATTGGAAGATATGCTCAGATATTATGTGATTGACTATGGTGGTAGTTAGGTTGACCACTTTCCTCTCATAGAATTTTCCTACAACAACAGTTATCACTCTAGCTTTGGTATAGCTCCATTTGAGACGTTGTATGGAAGGAGGTATAGGTCTCCTATTTGGTGGTTTGAGGTTGGTGAAAATAGGTTATTTGTCTCTAATTTTGTTGACCAATCCATGGATAAGGTGAAGGTAATTTAGGATAGGCATAAGACCACCCAAAGTCTCTAGAATTCCTACATGGATGTGAGGTAAAGAGAGTTGGAGTTTAATGTTAGTGACTGGGTGTTCTTGAAGGTGTCTCCCATGTAGGGCGTGCTACAGTTTTAGAAGAAGGGGAACTGTCCTCGTTATGTTTGTCTACATTGGGTTTTAAAGAGGGTTGGTAGTATTTCATATGAATTAGAGTTGCCATTAAGCTTGGGCTCCATTCACCCGGTCTTCCATGACTCGATGTTGAGGAAGTACGTGGGTGATCCTTCGTTGGTTGTTCCTTTTGAAGGTGTGGGCATTTTAAATTCCTTGTCATATGAGGAAGTTCTAGTGGAGATCTTGGATCAGCAAGTCCATCGGTTGTGAATAAAGGACGTGGATTCGATAAAGGTTCTTTGAAGGATCCAAAAGTTTGAGGAAGCTTTTGGGAAGTCGAGGAGGACATGAAGTCAAATTATTTGTTCCTATTCCCTATTCAAGAAAATTATGCTTAAGGTATGTGTATCATAATATTTTTGTTTTCTGAATTTGTTAAAGGTTAGTTTGGATATGTTTCTACGTTAAATCATGCTAAGGGATGAATTGACCTATCTTCGAGGATGAATGATCCTAATGGGGAGAATTAAACACCCCAGGCATTAATCTTTGAGAATTTCAGAAATTTTATCCTCACTATCTTGACTATGGCTCACCCTACGAGTCATAGGGAGTCTTGATGTGTCATTGGACTCAAATTATAGCTTGACTAGTGTATGTGTCAATAAGTTCTATTTTGAGTACAAGTGGCTCACAACGAGTCGTAAGGACTCGTTACGAGTCATTTTTTGCAAATCGTAGGATGTCTAGTTTTTACCTCAAATAGTTATTATGTTTACTATGACTAAACCCCACGAGATATAGAGTCCCTTTATGAGTCATATTAGTTGAGTAGTACAGTCAACGGTGTGTGTTCCCTTGAAAATGTCTTGTCTATGAATCATGGTGACGAGTTGTATCATGACCCGTAAAGACCGACGACCAAATTCCAGCTTTTAATTTCAGGGCACTTTAGAAAATTCTTTTCTTACCCAATTAAAACCCCACACTGATAAAACACTTAAGGGGATTATTTCTCAACCATAACATAATTAAATACTCTCAAATCCTCTCAAGAAAGATAGTTAGGGTTTCCAAGAAGTAGGTCATCCAAGGGCTTAAGTGTTGACTATTTTCCGTGAAACTTTGTATTCCAGACATGTTATTCTTCCCTAATTGCTATTTGTTTAAAAAAAGGCATTTTAAAGCATTATTCATATAGTTTTGGCTTTGGTTTTGAATCATAGGCTGAGGGTTTTTAATGTTTGTTGTTGAATAATGTTTCCCATGTTTTAGTTATGACTATTCATGCATTGATTATGGTTTTGAACTGGTAGGGTGCATATGTATGATGAATAAATGAGGGAATTGTGATTTCCCCTAACTTGTGACTTTGGAAGTGGAAATGATCCCAACCCTATATTGCAAAATTGGTTTTGAATATGAAAAGTATGTCTATTGAAATACTCTTGAACTATTATATAATGTGAAAAGTCTATAAAGTATAATGATTTTGAATTGAACATTAAGGGGTGTTGTAATTCCTGAAGCTAACGCATAACTTAACCAAGGGGGATATAAATTTCCCCAAATAATGAAAATATTCTAGGATGTTAATGTTACCTTGCAAGTGTAGTTGGTATGACGATAACAACAATGTATGCCCAAATATGTATCATGGTTCAATTAATGGGAATGTGTGATAAATGATTTAATTTAGCTTTAACAAGGGTTATGTAACTGATTAGTAAAAGTGGAATTTCAGAGGGACCAATACTGGAATGGCAGTTGCCGATGTAGGGGTAATGTATAATCGGGTGGTTTTAGTCCCCATTATTATTATCATATTATTGGGAGGTACGAGTCCCCCACATTATATTACATGATTGGGTAATTGTGTCACCTTTGTATGCCACGAGGTTTAAGTCCCCCATAGTGCATATGTATACCCTCTGGTTCGTGCGGCCACATGCACTGGGGCCTCTCTAACTGGGGGAGATCTGGGCCCATATAGCCTGTGGGCGCCTTCTTATGTTATGATGTTCGAGCTACACAATCTAAGCTAAAGTTTTAAACTGCGTGTTAAGCCTTGTTCCCTTTCCCAACATATTATTTATGTATGTATATGATGATGTTCACATTGTTTTGAATTGGATTTGACTTGACTTATTTTACCCCCTATACCTGAGTTACATTCTAGTGCTCAACCTACTAACCATCTCCAAACGTTGTATCCCCACATGCTATAGGCACCAGAGATAATTCTACTTTTCCTTTGCAGAGTTAGGTGGATCAACTCAGTTTGACGGTTTATTGTGGTGAAGTGGTGAGCTTTCATTCTCCGAAAGGCATAGACATTTCATCAGCTCATATCATAGATTAGAATTGAGAGTTTACATTATTATTAACATTTTATTTTCATTGTCAAGGTCGGGGGCATGTCCCTAGACTTTATTGATTTCTATTTGTTTAGAAGTGTTTGTTAGATTACTGTGAACTTGGGAGGTGATGGTTCTTGGTTTCCTTATTTGGTTGTTGGCCATTGACTTATCCTAAAGTCTTTAAGTTTACCTTATACTATCTTGCTATTTTTTTTCAAATTCATCCGACATTGGGTTATTATGTCTTTTTGGTTAGGTGCAGGGGCTAGTCTCCATTCCTCCTTGGATTTGAGATACCCATCACAGCCAGGACCTGGTTTAGGTCATGATAGATGCTTACCTATACGTGTGGTTGTACTAATGATACACTTACTAACCTCCACTCGAGAGTATACCCACGATGTAAGTTAGTTGGATTTTCTATAGCAGCGATGTTGATCACTCAGCAGCAGCTCCTACTATTTTTATGCATGGATGTTGTGTCATGGACTTACCTTCTCATTGTCTAATGCTCTTGTATCATTTTTGATTTGGATCTAGGGAATCACTTATAGCTGTTTTCTAAATCTATTTTTTTATTTGATGTATTAAAACAAGTTATGGAATGAATTGATTTAACAATCATTTTTGAAATGTTAAATTTTTATTAAGATAACAGACAACATGTAACGCCCCGAAATCTCATCTCAAGACGCCACACGACGCTTAAGGCAACAAGTAGCCCTAAGTTAACCCTTTAAGCCTGTTACTAATTCTAACACTTGCTTTAGGATAAATAAGCTAAACAATGATGCCTTATTATGTCAACAATAATCCAAAATAACTGGAAATAATGTCTGGATAGCAAAAATACTGATAATCTTGAACACAACTTCAACTGACAATCTAGTCTGACAAAGCCTCTACTACTCAAACTGGAGAGCCTTGGGACAGACCCCCAACTAATTTGTAATGATCTAAAAGTAAAACTCAAAACACTATGAAAGCGGTAAAGCTGCAAATATAGGTCCTCGAACCATGAGGACTACCAAGGACAAGGATGTAGATGAGATGCTCGGAGATCACTGCCACTACTGGGACTGAGCACCTGTACCTATATTATGAGACAATGTAGCACACAGACGTATATGTGTATCAGCACTTTGAGAATGTACTGAGTATATAGGGGTGTAGTCATTTACATAAAACAATATCAATACTCTTTAATAAAATCATGCTTGCAAATAGGAATGACTTACATGGCTTGAATAAGTCTAAAATATAGAACTCATAAATCATAAATAGTGAAACATGTAACGCAAATCTCGTGAGTCATTACACTTAACTTTAAAATCTATACTCTCCTCTTATTCTCAGTAGTTGGAGGCTAAAGTAAGATTTAAACAATACTTTCAAACTCATGGTTTTATATTGTGGAGAGTAAAACTTCTTTAAAATTTAGAGCTTGTAGAACTTTTGAGGAACTTTTAACACTTGGGAACTCTGGAACTCTTTTAGACTCGGGAGTTTCTTCTAACCGAGATAAACCATGTAAGCTACATGGAGTCCAACGTCTTGCCCTTGTTGGGGAGAGCTGTTTTATCCTTGCCATTGGAGTAGAACTCATCTTTAGTGATCACTATCTCGGACTTGGGCCCATAAATCTCAAACCTACGGTGGCATGTAGTTCTGGGGTATCAGACCTTGGAATCACGCCCAACTCGGTGCTAAATACTAAGCCCATACTCAGCTCAGAACTCTTAGAAAATTCACCTCAAAATAACTCAAGGGTCTATAATGAAGACCAAGACATATTTCTATTTGCTTTAAATAATACTCAAAGTGGATTTCAACTCTATTATGACTAAAGGGCCAAATCTTTCTCAATAATCTCAAAGTACTGTACTTATATCACAAAAGTTCATAAAATTTCAAATCTCAAGCAGGGCTTAGTGACCAATAATTCAATCTCAAGTTATGATTCATCAAAATGCATAATAGGTGTCATAAAGATTCATAAATCATATAGAAATCTGGAATTTTCAGCATTTTGCCTTAAAAATCTCAACATACTCATGTATTTCAATTTCTAGAACATTGGAACTATTAAAATCTCAAGGAATAACAACATAGGGTATAAACCCATACTTCAATTACATAAGAAAACATACAAAATCATATATTCTCGTAATTAGAACAACTTTTGGGCACAAGGACGAAAAAAGTGTCCTTGTTCAAACCTCACATACCTTAGATTATTACTTGTGGATGGAGAAGCTCATTTGAGACTCTCTTTTCGTACTTTGAGCAACGGTTGTTGGAAATTTTGTCTTGGGAACCTCAAATCTTAACTAAATTTGTGAGAGCTATGGTGGATTATTGGCGTTCTTGAAGAAAGGGTTTGTTCTTGTTCTTGAGGGAGAAACCCTAGCTTTGGAGATATTTTGGGACATAATGAAGCTATCTGATTCGTGTTGGGTATATCAAAGTATTAAAAGGGTGGACAAAGACTAAAAATCCCTCTTTAAAAATGACTTAAAATCACTGAATGAAATATACGACGGTAGGTGCGATGGTCCATCGAGGGTCCGACGGTCCATCAGTCTTGACAGTCGCACCTGGGCCAGAACTCGGTTCACTGTCTCATCCGTGGTGATGGGTGCGACGGTCCGTAGAGGTCTCTAATGTTCATCGACCTTACCATCGTACTTAACCAGAATGGGGTCTCACCGACTCCTCTATGATAGTTTGGGCGACGGTCCGTCGCAAACTTGACGGTCTGTCGGCCCTCTCCGTCGCACCTGGGCAATTTTACTGCTTTCTGTAAAATGGCCATATCTTTCTCTTCCGATATCAGATTTTGATAAAATGTGTATCGTTGGAAAGATAATTCAATTTCTCACACGATAAAAAGTCATTTTTAGGAAAATTCAACAAGGGTTAAAAACTTAATCACTTTGAAAGTCACTCCTTAATCTTTTAAGGTCGGAATTACACTTCACTTGACACGCTCTAAAGGCTCAAACTACGAGGGAACTTTGTCAGGTCTTACAATATCTCCCTTTTGGAAACATTCATCCTCGAATGTTGCTAGTTAGGCTTAGAACACAGAGAAAACTAAGTACACATAGCTAAAGCAATTTTCTTAGCTGGTTCCATACCTTTCTAAACTCTTGAATACTTTGGAAATTGCAAGAACTCATGTAAGAATAGATACATAGCTGAAATTTAGATTGGAAGGGCTGAATTAAGGAACAATAATACCTTTGACTTGATCTGAACTCACGGAGAAGAGGTGCGGATACTTAGCTCGCATGTCTGCTTCTGATTCCCAAGTAGC
The DNA here is from genome assembly GCF_002878395.1 of Capsicum annuum. Taxonomy (NCBI): domain Eukaryota; kingdom Viridiplantae; phylum Streptophyta; class Magnoliopsida; order Solanales; family Solanaceae; genus Capsicum; species Capsicum annuum. Next base: position 163,994,705 of record NC_061117.1, read on the forward strand.
GCCCTCAATTGACTGGTTCCGCCACAAAACTTTGACCAAGGGAATCTCTTTGTTCCTTAGTCTACAAATCTGGAAATCTAGGATCTCAACAGGAGTCTCATCGAATTAAAGACTATTCTAAATATCAGTACTCTCTGAAGGATCCACTACAACGGACTCACCAATATGCTTCTTAAGCATGGAGACATGAAAAATAGGATGGATAGCTGACAATTTTGCGGGAAACTCAATCTCATAGGCTACTTTACCAACACGACTCAAAACTCTATAAGGGCTAACATAATGGGGACTAAGCTTCCCTTTTCTACCAAGCCTCTTCACCCCTTTCATGGGTGAAATCTTCAAGTACACCAAGTCACCTACCTCAAAATCAAAATCCCTTCTTCACGCATCGGCATATGAATTTTAATGACTCTAAGCTGTGTTCAACCTTTCTCTAATCAATTTCACTTTATTCATAGCCTTAAATATTGTATCAGGTCCAATCAAAGCACTTTTACCCACTTCAAACCAACCTATGGGTGATCTACATCTCCTTTCATACAAGGCCTCAAATGGTGCCATCTTGATGCTAGCATGGTAACTATTGTTATAAGCAAACTTTATCCTCCAAAGTTTGGATGGTCCTCTCAGCTTGACCATCTGTCTATGGATGAAAAGTGGAACTCAAATGTATTTGGGTACCAAGACCCTTCTGAAATACTCTTCAAAACTGAGAAGTAAACTTAGTACCCCCTATCGGAGATGATAGATAAGGGAACTCCATCAACCTGACTAACTCCCGGATATACCATCTAGTATAATCCTCAACTGTATAAGATGTATGCATCGATAAGAAGTACGCTGACTTAGTCAACCTATCTACAACAACCTAAATAGAATCATGATGACGATGCGAAAGGGGTAGACCAGTCACGAAATCCATATTCACCTCTTCCCACTTCCAAGTCAGTATACCAAACTCTTGAAACTTACCACCAGGTCTTTGGTGCTCTACTTTAACCTATTGGCATATTGCACACTTTTCCACAAACCTTACTATATCCTTCTTTATGCCACTCCACCAATAGATTTCCCGCAAGTCGGGGTACATCTTGGTAGCGCCGGGATAAATAAAATACCATGCGCCATGCACTTCAGCCATAATCCTCTACCTCAGATCATCAACACACGGAATACACAATCTACCCTATAATCTCAATATGCCATCTCCCTCTTGGGAGAAAACCTCTACCTTTTGGTCCTTAACTGACTCCTTCAGTCTGACCAAACTAGGATCTCTGTCTTGCTTCTCCTTCACTTCAAAAACTATAGAGGATTTAGAACTACTCTGCTCCAAGATACTCCCTTCAGCTGAATCAAATAATCTAAGACCCAGTCTAGCCAAATAATGCACATCACGAGCTAACTCTTTCTTACCTTCTTCTACATGAGTGAAACTACCCATAGACAACCTGCTAAGTGCATCTGCCACTACATTGGCCCTGCCCGAATGATATAGCACACTCATATCATAATCCTTTGGCAACTCTAACTACCTTCTCTATCTAAGATTTAAATCCCTCTGATTAAACACATACTGCAGGCTCTTATGATCAGTAAACACATCAATATAAACACCATATAAATAGTGCCTCCATATTTTCAAGGCAAAGACCACAGCAGCTAACTCAAGATCATAGGTTGGGTAATTCTTTTCATACAACTTTAACTATATAAAGGCATAGGTTATAACCTTACCTCACTGTATTAACACACAACCCAAACCAACTCTAGAGGCATCACAATACACCATAAAACCATTCGTACCATCAGGAAAAGTCAACATAGGGGCTGAGGTAATCGAGTCTTCAACTCCTAAAAACTCTTCTCACAAGAATCTGACCAAAGGAACTTAACTTTCTTTTGGGTCAACCGGGTCATGAGAGATGCAATAAAAGAGAAACCTTCAAAAGAACAGTGATAATAGCCAACTAGACCTAAGAAACTTCTAATGTCAGACAGAGAAATAGGTTTAGGATAATTTCTTACATCTTTTGTCTTTTGGGGATCGACCCTAATGCTTTCGGCTAAAATAACATGACCTAGAAAGGCTACTGACCTTAGCAAAAATTCACACTTGCTGAATTTAGCAAACAACTGATGATCTCTAAGAGTTTCCAAGATAATTCTAAGATGATCCGCATGGTCATTCTTAGTACGGGATTAAACAAGGATATCATCTATGAACACTATAACAAACATATCAAGATACTGCTTGAACACTCGATTCATGAGGTCTATGAAAGCCGCTGGAGCATTGGTTAGCCCGAAAGACATAACTAGAAACTCAAAGTGACCATAACGGGTTCGGAAGGCTGTCTTTGGGATATCACAATCCCTTAATTTAAGTTGATGATAGCCGGATCTAAGGTCTATCTCGGAGAAATAACTTGCACCTTGCCACTGATTAAATAGGTCATCCATTCTCAAAAGAGGGTACTTATTCTTAACTATTACCTTACTAAGCTGACAATAGTCAATGCACAAACGTAAAGATCCATCTTTCTTTTGCATGAATAGGATGGTTACGCCCTAAAAAGAGCCACTAGGCCTTATGAAACCTTTATCTAAAAGATCTTTGAGTTTCTCTTTCAACTCCTTAAGCTCTATAGGTGCCATACGATAAGGGGAATAGAAATAGGCTGAGTTTCAAGAGGAAGTTCAATCCCAAATTCTATCTCTCTATCGGGAGGTACCCCTGGGAGATCTTCCGAAAAACATCAGGAAACTCATTAACAATGTTGACAGACAGAATAGTTGGAGCCTCGAACTTAGTGTCTTTAAATCTAACTATGTGATAGATATAACCCTTGGATATTACTTTTTTGTATTTAAGATAGGAGATAAAATGACTCTTGGGAGATACTATACTCCCTGACCACTCAAAAACTGGTTCATCAAGAAATTAAAACTTAACCACATGGGTATAATAGTCTATAGATACATAATAAGAGTGAAGCGAATCCATACCTAGACTAAGGTCAAAATCCACTATGTCCAACTCTATCAAATTAGTAAGTATGACTTTATGATGAAGAGTAATAGGACAATTTCTATACACTTACTTAGCAACAACTGACTGCCCTTTTGGAGTAGAAACTAGGAAAGGCTCAGGAATCCTTTCGGGACTCATTTCAAAATTCATAGCAACAAGTGAGGTTACATAAGAGAAACTTGACTCGGGGTCCAACAACACATAAACATCAAAGTGGAATACAGGAAACATACCAGTGACAACATTGTGAGAGTCCTCCTGCTCCTAACGGGATGGTAGAGCATAAAATCTATTTTGGCACTGACCGCCTACAGTGATAGATGAAGTGCCTTGAGAAGGAGTGGGATGGGCTACAGGAGCTAGTGTACTAGTTGCCTGTTTCTGAGGTCGGGCATCTCGGTTCCCTTATCTAGCATGCAAACACTCTTTAAGTCTGTGGCCCAGCTTAGCACAATGAAAATAACCCCTCTGGTCTGCTAATCACTCGATCGGTATGGTCCCGAATATACTTGGTACATAAAGGATAGTGAGGTCTATTACTTACACTATTCTAGGACCAATACATAGAAAACCTGTTCCCTTGCTCCTGCCTGCCTCTAGGCATGGGAGCACTTGCTGATGCAGGTGTTGCCATAGATGAATGGCTTTAGAATTGTGGGCAGTTCCCTTCATGGGACCTAGCCTAACTATACTCATGCTACTCGAATCTAGCCCTCCTGTTACCTCTCACTCTATCAATACCAACCTAAATACCCAGTCACAAACTCACTCATACTAGCTTGGTTGTTAGCAATCAGTTAAGGAGCATACTTAGTAGGCTGATTGAACTTAAGGCAGTATTTCGTAACAATCATGAAACCCTATGTCAAGTTCATAAACTCCTTAATATTTGCTTCCCTCATCTCAAGTGAGAAGAATTTGTTCAAGAATGCATACTGGAACACCTGCCAAGTCATAGGAGCAGCATTCTCCCCTCTATTCTTCCTCCATACAACAACCCAGTCATAAGCAATGTCTTTAAGATGATAAGACGCTAACTCTACCCTCTCTTTCTCAAAAATATGCATTACTTAGGTGATCTTTTACACCTCCTCAAGATACAACTGCGGGTCCTTACCGGCCTTAGACTTATAGAACTCTAGCGGATTCATCCGCATAAAATCATAAATCCTAGCAGCAGCTAAGTTATCTCCCTACTGATGTGGAACTATAGCCTAGTTATTGGCTTGAACATTCATTGTGACTGCTTGGGCTAATGCCTGAAAGGCCACCATAAACTCAGCATAAGACATAATCTCATTTAAGGGATCAACAGGCTGAGGTTGTTAATCATTGTTTCTGTCGGCATTTGCTCTTCGGGGAGGCATTTTCTCAAAAAACAGAGCATGAATTAATAGCAGAAAGAGATACACTAGAAGCACGATAGATTCTGAATGAAAGTGATGACTTTTTCCGAAAATGTCTTGTAGTCTCTTCCTTATAGATATGGCATGGTACACACCGATGATTAAGACTCTACTAAATAAGGCTTGTCAGAGTCCTTTGGACTCCTTAAACCTTAGGCTTTGATACCAAGTTTGTAATGCCTCGAAATCTCATCCCAAGAGATCACACGAGGCTTAAGGCTACAAGTAGCTCTAATCTAACCCTTTGAGCCTGTTACTACTTCTAACATTTTATTTAGGATAAATAATCTAAACAATGATGCCTTACTATGTCAACTATAATCCAAAATAACTGGAAACAATGTCTGGATAGCAAAAATATTGATAGTCTAGAACACAACTTCAACTGACAATCTAGTCTGACAAAGCCTCTGCTACTCGACTAGAGAGCCATTGGGACTAACCCTCAACCGACTCACAATGATCTGAAAGTAAAAATCAAAACACTACAAAAGAGGAAAAGTTGTAAATATAGGTCCTCAAACCATGAGGACTAACCAAGGAAAAGGATGTAGATGAGATTCTCAGAGATTATTGTCACTGCTAGGACTAAGCACTTGTACCTACATTATGAGACAATATAGCACAAAGACGTATATGTGGATTAGCACTTTGAGAATGTATTGAGTATATGGGGGTGTATGCATTTACATAAAACAATATCAATACTCTTTAATAAAATCATGCATGCAAATAGGAATGACTCACATGGCTTGAATAAGCCTAAAATATAGAACTCATAAATCATAAATAGTGAAACATGTAATACAAATCTCGTGAGTCATTACACTTAACTTTAAAATCTATACTCTCCTCTTATTCTTGGTAGTTGAAAGCTAAAGAAAGCTTTAAACAATACTTTCTAACTCATGGTTTTATCTTGTGGAGGGTAAAACTTCTTTAAAACTTAGAGCTTATAGAACTTTTAGGAACTTTTAACACTTAGGAACTCTGAAACTCTTTTATACTCGGGAGTTTCTTCTAACTGACATAAACCATGTGAGCTACATGGAGTCCAACATCTCGCCCACATTGGGGAGATCTATTCTATCCTTGGCATTGGAGTAGAACCTCATCTTTAGTTATCACTATCTCAGCCTAGGGCCCAAAAATCTCAAACCTATGGTGGTACGTAGTTCTGGGGTATGAGACCTGTGAATCATACCCAACTCAGTGCTAAATACTACTCCCATAATCAGCTCAGAACTCTTAGAAAATCCACCTCAAAATAACTCAAGGGTCTATAATGAAAACCAAGACATATTTCTATTTTCTTTAAATCACACTCAAAGAGGATTTCAACTCTATTATGACCAAAAGGCCAAAATCTTTCTCAATAATCTCAAAGTACTCAATTCATGGTTGCTTATGGCATAAAAGTTAATAAAGTTTCAAATCTCAAGAAGGGCTTAGTGACCCATAATTCAATCTCAAGTTATGGCTCATCAAAATGCATACTAGGTGTCATAAAGATTCATAAATCATATAGAAATCTGGAAATTTCAGCATTTTGCCTTAAAAATCTCAACATACTTATGTATTTCAATTTCTAGAACATTGAAACTATTAAATCTCAAGGAATAAAACATAGGGTATAAACCTATACTTCAATTTCATAAGAAAACATAGAAAATCATATATTCTCATAATTAGAACAACTTTTGGGCACAAGGACGAAAGAAGTGTCCTTATTAAAACCCCACTTACCTTAAATTATGACTTGTGGATGGAGAAGCTTTCTTGAGACTCGCTTTTTGTACTTTGAGCAAGGGTTCTTGAAACTTTTATCTTGGGAACCTCAACTCTTAACTCAATTTGTGAAAGCTATGGTGGATTCTTGGAGTACTTGAAGAAAGGATTTGTTCTTGTTATTGAGAGAGAAACCCTAGCATTGGAGATGTTTTGGGAGATAATAAAGTTATCTAATTCGTGTTAGTTATATCAAGGTGTTAAAAGGGTGGAAAAAGACCGAAAATCCCTCTTTAAAAATGACTTAAAATCGCTAAACAAATTATGCGATGGTGGGTGCGATGGTCCATCGAGGACTCAATGGTCCATCACTCCTGACCATCGCACCTGGGCCAGAACTTGATTCACTGTCTGTCAACGACGATGGGTGTGACGGTCCATCGATGTCTCGATGGTACGTCTCCCTAACAGTTTTTCTTAACTAGAATGGGGTCTTAATGCCTCATCTACGATAGTTTGGGCGATGGTCCGTCGCAAGCTCGACGGTCCATTGTCCCTTTCTGTCGTACCTGGGCGATTTTACTACTTTCTGTAAAATGGCCATATCTTTCTCTTCCGATGTCGAATTTTTACAAAATGGGTATCGTTGGAAAGATAATTCAATTTCCCACATACTAAAAAGTCATTTTTAGGTAAATTCAACAAGGTTTAAACACTTAATCACTTTGGAAGTCACTCCTTAATCTTTTAGGTCTAGAATTATACTTCACTTGACACGCTCTAAAGGCTCGGACTACGATAGAACTTTGTGGGGTCTTACACAATACTTATTAAGTGAACATTGTAGGAACTTCTACATTGGTTAATGTTGGGATATTAAATATTCTACTATCTAGAGGAGGCATAGGTAGGTTTTCGGCATAATTTGGCGGGTTGGTTCATGACACTCATAACCAAACCAATATCATGTAACGTATTAACTCAACAATGGTATAAATGAGCTCTACATCTCCTAAAAACTCAATAGATCATGATATAAGCTATCACATTGCATCAATGTAATAAAAATTCAGGTGAGACACTAATAATATCAATCAAAGCCTCTAACTTATACACCACAATAATGATAAGGGAAAATAATGTTGAAACAAGACAAATAACATTAATTCAAGCCCCACGCAAAGGAATCGAGATAATAGTAAGGAAAATAATAGTCAAATAAGGTCAATAATATCAATTAAAGCTCCCATTCAGACATCACAATAATAATAATTTCCCAACTTTGCCATCCCCCAAATGAGAAACACAATAATAATAAATTAAAACACCTTGGTTTTTGGACCTTGGAAAATTCTTAGAATTCTAGTCTCTGAACCCAATATGACTCAAAGGTATGAGTCTTATGTTGGGGTGTAAATGGTATGGTCCAGTTGTATGTTGGCCAGTGTTGGTTGGTAGGATGGATTTTTGTTACTAGAAAGGGTACGACTTGTATGGTACGAGGTGTACGATTGGATACAGATCATTTTGGTTTAGATTTTCCTTAGCTTATTCCTATACATGGTAACTACAGTTGGATTTGACTATGAGTGGCTCACCATGAGTCATAATCCAGGGTAAGAGTTATACCTAGGACTCATATGGTGGCTAGTGTTCGAACCTCTTATGGGTTCTATTTTTTCAGGGATATGGGTGAAGGGTATGGATCGTATGTTGTTAATATGACTTGGGTAGGATGAGTCCTACATTTGACTATATTGAGTCCTATGGTTGAGGCTTTAGACATGAGAGGTGGGTACCACTTGTATCGAAGGGTACGACTTGTGAGGGTCAGTCATAACCCTGTGATTAGATTTGTGTGCAACGTAAGTTGGGGTAATATGGACATTTCCCCACTTACCTTAATAAGGTCCCATGACTTCTATATTACTTGAGAGGTTATTTACCCTATTAATCTATTCATTAACACTTAGAAACTCTTTCTAAACACTCTATAATTCTCCCAAAAGCTTTTGGGAAAGAAAGTTGTGGTTTCAACTAGAGGATTAAATTAGGGATCTTGTTAGTGGTTTCTCTCCTTCTAATTTGTCAATTTATCCAAGTTCTCTTCCCTCAGTGTTAGTTCCAACTAAAAGCATGGTTTTTATGAATGGTTTTCATTATTTCATTATTGTATGATTTTGGGTTTTCAACTATGATTTGGGTTTTTTTATTATAAATGATTATTTATGGTTTTCCATGATTTTAATTATTTATTTATGTGTTTTATTTGTGGTTTTTAATAATTGGATTGCATGGGAATAGTTAAATGGTAATTTTAATTGGTTTGGGTTATATTGTGCCCCCAATGTGTTTGATAGAATGCCTATAAGGATGTTTTCATTGCATTTAATATTTTTAATGGAAATCTTACTTGTTTTAAACTTGGTAAAGGAATTATGCATGGTTTAAATAATTTAGAAAGGTAAAACGGATTAATGGTTATGCTTGTAGGGTACACGAGAATCCCCCAAGTTGTTTAATATTGGTTAATGGAAGGGGACCTAGAATCCCTTAAGCTTATATATGGTAGGCTATGGACAAAACTTGCAAGTATAATCTTTATGGCGATAACACTACTAATGGTGTTGGTTAATAAATGGTTAATGGATTGGTTGGTTGTTTGGTAATGGTTTTAATTGGGCAAAATTGGTGTGGTTTATAGCAAAGCTGTGGAAGTTAGAGGACCCAAGGAGACCAAAACTAGAAACTCATATTTTGCCGATGTGAGGTTTGGTCCAAGTGATCCTATGTATATTGTCACACTTTATATGAGGGGGGATGTACTAGTAATCCTAGGTTTTTCTTTCCTGGTCGTGTGACTTCACGCATTGGGGCCTTTCAACAGTGGAGCTGAACCCATATAGCTATGGGTGGTTTAGGTTGGTAGAGCTACACAACCTAGCTAAATGTTTTAAGGTATGCTAAACTCGGTTCCCCTTCCCAGAATGGTTATATATATATGTATAGTGTGTGGATATGGATGGTTTTTACTTGGTTTTATAAATGGCATTATTTTATGCTTATCTTGAGTTCATGCTAGCGTTCACCCACTAACCCGTCTTCGAGCGGCTATATACCTATGCTACACAGGAACCGACCATTCTACTTCTCCTACATAGTGATTGACTTAGGAATAGTTTTTGGATTAAAGTGGTGAGATTCCATCATTTTGGAAGGATCTATTTCAAGATATGGATATTTTTAAAAATTTTAATCTATTTATGGATATTGGTTTTGCCTATGGTTGGGAGTATGTCCCATTTAGATATTCTTACTCTTTTGGTTAGAGTCTTTATGGTACTGCTATGGGTTGGTATTAGTACGATCGGTATTAGTGTAGGCCTTAATATTGGCATTGGTATTGGGATAACATCATTAGACATATTTTCTCACTTTCCATCATATTCTATTTTGGTATTAGTTATATTATGCTTTGTATCTCATTTGGTTATGGTCAGGTTTATGGCCCTTGGTTCAGTATTGGTTTGGCTTGGTGCTTTGGTTGGTACGGTTTGGTGGATGGGAAAACTGGGTAGGGTTGGTTTTGCAATAGACCTATCCCAAAGTCAGTCCTTGTCTAGTTACGCTATCTTTATATATGTTCAAAATTCAGCCAACTCAGGACAGACTGTTGGAGGTTGGGTTAGGTAACGGCGAAGGTCTCTGGTCCTGATCTGACTTGGGACACATATTACGACAAGGCTTCGGTCAGGTCGGGTCAAGTTGGTATCAGAGCTTTAGGTTCATGTTCAATTGGGAGTCCATAAATTCGTGTCTTGTAGAGTCTCTTTTAGGGGTATGTAGCATCCCACACTCATAAAAAAGAGGCTACATGGCATTTAGGGACATTTCACTTTCTTGGTATTTAATTTTAAAGCTTGGAGTCTAATTCCTAGAATTCTTCTCTAATACTTGGTTGTTCACTTTTCAAATTATGCCTCGATGATCTGGAATACAAGGAAACTCTTCAGTCCCATTTGGGGATAATTTTAATGGGGTACGTCCTACGTTTGGAGTTCATCTTTGATCTCAGGGTCTTAGCTCTTATTGTTATAGAGTTACTCCAGTTTCTACACTTCCTCCTCAGGGTGAGGTTACTAATGCAGAATTTCACCAGTGTATTCATACTATTGCTCAATTGGCTATTGCTCAGGCTGAGCGGGATGCGTTTGGTAGATCGTCTGTTGAGGACTCAAGGGTTGGTAAGTTTATGAAATTGAATCCTTCTACCTTTATTGGTGTGAAGGTGGAGGAGGATTCTTAAAGTTCCTTTGATGAAATAGATAATATATTTAGGGTGATGTAGGCTACAAATGTGTAAGGTGTGAAATTTATAGCTTATCAACTCAAAGATGTTGCATAGCAATGGTATGAAGAGTGGGATAGATATAGAGTTGATGTGGAGGAGTCATCCTTATGGGATATTTTTTCTGGTACTCTTTTGGATTGTTTCTCTCCTCAAGAGCTGAGGGAAGCAATAGTGGAGGAACTTGTGAATCTCAAGCAAGGTAAGATGTTTGTAAAGGAATAGGCCTTGAAATTTCATTAGTTGTCAAGCTATGCTCCTGATTTAGTGGCTGACATGAGAGTGAAGATGAGAAAGTTTGCTTCTAGGTTTAATTGGGATTTGATCTTGGAATGCAAAACTGCTTTGCTGATTAAAGATATGGACATTCCATGTTGATTGTTCATATACAGCAGGTGGAGGATGAGAAAATAAAATAGGTGGATATTGGAGATCGGTAAGGTAAGAGGAGTAGATTTTTTTATTAGAGAGGTGCTCAGTCTCACGGTGGTTGATATGGCAGCAAATGACTAAAAAAAAGTGGGGGAGTTCTTGTTCATTCTCTAATGCTAGCGCTCCTTTCCTGAGAAAGCCAGATAATAGGTGTTAGTAAGGTAGTGATAATTTACAGGCACATTGTAAACCCCCCGAATCTGGTATCCAAAATGCTACACGGTGCTCGTGACCCCGAGGACCACAAGCTAACCCATGACTAATATCTGTACCTGTATACTGCATGATATACTGTATAAATGTGGAAACATGAACTGAAAGGCCATCAGGTTCAAAACTATAACATATCATCTGGGATGAGGTATAAATACCCAAAACAAAACTGTCTAAACATGATAGTCTGAACCTGATAGTCTGCAAAGCCTCTAACTGACTGAACTGTCTAAATAAGGAGTTGATGGGACATATCCCCAACTAACTCTAACTAATAAATTACTTAATGAGATAATAAATAAATAATTATGTCCTCGAAGTATGAGGACTCAGTGCTAACTGACTACTAATATCTAGAATCTACTGATGCTCTGGAGCTCGTGCTTCGAAACCTATGGTATAAGACACCATAGCGCAAATGCATCAATACTTTGAATGTACTGGTATGCATGTGTGGTAGGCTGAATACATGGAGTTCATATGCATGAACAAACTAGCTAACTGACTAATATGAACATGAGAATACATGCATGAATACTTACTAACTGTATCTAAGATTATGATAACATGAATTAACTGATAACTAACATGACTGATAACTGAGTTCTAATGGCTGATATAACTAATAAAATGAGTGACTGTATTTGACAGTCCTAAATCTGATGGAACTAGCTGAGTTTCGTACTTTCTTAGTTGACTATATCTGACAGTCCTAAATTTTATAGAACTATCTGAGTTCTAATACTGAGACTGGTTGACTGTATCTGACAGTCCTGATTTTGTAACTAAAACTGTGGGAAGTAGTTATCTAACCGACATGCCCCTAATACGACATTATGGCTGAGTTGGGGTCCAATCTGTAACCCTAATTGGAAGGGTTTCAATACCACTCTACTGGCAAGGATAAGCTGTGAGTGACCCTCATCTGACAGTGTCCCCAAAAGAGAACAGTGGGGCCCTCATCTGATAGTGCTTAGCCACCTCATCAACCCTCATCTGACAGTGTTGATTTCTCAACCTATACTAGCTACATAGTTCTAGAATGCAAGGATGACTTCTAAGAATTACACCCTCATCTAAAAGTGTGTGTTCCCATCCTTGGGTTCACTCGGTGCTAATTTCCACTCCCATCTAAATAGATACTAATCATGGATTACTGAACTGAACTGGACTGAATTAACTGAGTTCCGTTGACTAATGGAATAGTACTGAGATTATGTATTACTGATTTGTCCTGAGTCACATGACTGAATGAGTTTTATGGATCATGGATTGACTGAGGATATCGTAAGAACATCACACTGGCTCTAGGCATACAACTAAATTATCAAGTACAAGTACCCCTAGGACTCGATAGTAAGAAACTAACAATGCATGACTTTCTTGAATACATGACCCATATCACAATTCATAATTCAATTATTGAAGTATTTCATCAAACATGTGACATGCATAAAGGGCTTAAATAGGGGTGGGAAATTGACCCTTTTAACCCTGGGTGCATCTTTTAATTTCAGTGAAAATTTCCCGAATTGGACCCTTGGCGTGACGCACCGCTATTGCATCGTGTCACTGGAATTTGACAACTGGGAAATTGAGGGATGGTGCGACACAGAGCCATAGTGCTGCCACTTCATTTTTGACCTGAAAGTTTGGTGCGATGTGGATAAATAGCGCTGCGACACTAGAAAAAGGACAATTGTTATTTTATCTTGTGGCACGGCACGCCATAGACTAATTTGGCACTATTTTTATGAAAGGAACTTTAAATAGTCATAATTCTCACCCGGTTAGCGGATTTAGGAAAATTTTATATCGATGGAAAGCTTCTTGAATTTCCCACATGACAAAAGGTGAAAATATTGAAAATTCCTCATGGAGTAAACACCATTAAATTTAGAAGCTAACATTTGACATTCTTGAGATAAAATTAGCTAGGAAACTTTGGGGTATTACAATATCTCCCCTTTGGGAACATTCATCCTCAAATGAGACTGGCTGAGAGAGGAAAAAAATAAGCCAAAGTACATACTTAACATGAACAATGAAACATGAGTGACATAACTGACATTTCAGAGATTCATACTAAGCATGCATATCTGATGCATGATTTTATGACTGACCTGATACATTAATGCATGACTGAGATTACTGATAAGCTGATCACACATATCTGATGCATGAATACATGATGAAACTGATTACATGAATGAGATTTCTAATAAATGAGTCTTCTCACAAGGAGAATGCATATCTGATGCGTGAAAACATGGCTAAACCGATGCATGAACATATAATTGGATATGCAATGGTACTTAGTACGAAGTTTAAAAATGAAATCCTAAACATGAGACTGATACCAAGATGTAACTGAAATCTGGACATGAAAACTGAAAAGCTTAAGGAGAATTGTTACCTTGATCTTGATTTGAGTCAGTGGAGAAGAGGTGAGGGTACTTGGTATGTATGTCTGCTTCTGCTTCCCAAGTAGCTCCCTCAACAGACTGATTCCGCCAAAGAACTTTGACTAGAGGGACTTCTTTGTTCCTCAGTCTATGAGTCTGGTAGTCTAGAATTTTGACTAGAAACTCCTCATGAGATAGGTTGATCTGAACATCTATGCTCTGAATAGGGACTACAACTGCTGGGTTACCTATACACTTCTTGAGCAAAGAGACATGGAAGACTGGATGAACTGAGGCTAGATCTAAAGGAAATTTGAGTTCACAAGCTACCTTGCCGAAGTAACTGAGGATTTTGAAGGGACCGATATATCGGGGACTGAGCTTTCCCTTCATGTAGAGCCTCTTCACTCACTTTATGGGGGAAATCTTTAAATAGACATAGTCACCAATCTCAAACTTGAGATCCTTTCTACACACATCTGCATAAGACTTCTGTCATCTCTGAGCAGCCTGAAGTCTTTCTCTGATCAACAAGACTTTTTCTAAGGCATCGAATACTAACTCCGACCATATAAATGAGGCCTCACTAACTTTGAACCAACCAATTGGAGATCTGCACCTCCTACCATCAAGAGCTTCCAATAGAGCCATCCAAATAATAGAATGATAGTTATTGTTGTATGCAAACTCAATCAAGGGCAAATGGTCATCCCAACTACCCTTAAAATCAATTGTACACGCCCTTAGCATATCTTCTAGGGTCTAAATGGTCCTTTATACTTGACTATCTATCTGAGGATGAAAGGTTGTACTGAGATGAATTTGTGTACCAAGACCTTTTTGGAATGCTTCTAAGAAATGAGAGGTTAACTGGGTACCTTTGTCTGAGATAATAGATAATGGAACATAGTGCAATCTGACCAACTCTTTGATATAGAGTTTGGCATAATCCTTGGCTGAATAAGAGGTATGAACTAGGAGAAAATGAGCTGACTTAGTCATCCTATCTACAATGACGTAGACTAAATCATGCTGACGATGAGTTCGAGGTAACCCCATCACGAAGTCCATGTTCACTTCTTCCCACTTCCAAGTAGAAATAGTGAACTCCTTCATAGGTCCACTAAGCTTCTGTGTTCTATCTTAACCTACTGACATGTAGAGCACTTAGCCACAAACTCTGTAATATCTGACATCATCCCACTCCACTAATAGATCTTCCTTAAATTTTGGTACAACTTTGTGGCCCCTAGATGAATAGAGTAGCACGCACCATATGCTGCTGCAAGAATTCACGACCTTAAGTCATCTACAGCTAGAACACACAGATAAACCTGACAACTTAGAACACCATCTCCCTTTTGGGAGAAAACCTCCACTCTGATCTTTAACTGACTCTTTCAACTTGACTAAACTGGGATCTCTATCTTGCTTTTCTTTCACCTCAGAAACTAGAGATGATTCTAAACTACTCTAAACCCATATATCAGCCCCCTCTATATCGACTAAGCGAATGCCTAGTCTAGCAAGCTGATGGACTTCCTGAGCTAAATTCTTCTTACTGTCCTCAACATGAGCAACACTACCCATACACAGTCAACTAAGTCGCCCACTACATTGGCCTTGCTCGGATGATAAAGGACACTCATGTCATAATCTTTCAAGAGCTCTAACCACCTTCTCTGACAAAGATTAAGATCTTTCTAAGAAAAGACATACTGAAGGCTCTTATGATTTGTGAACACATCTATATGAACTCCATATAGATAATGCCTCCAAATTTGTAAGGCAAATACCACGGCTGCTAACTCAAGATCATGAGTAGGATAATTCTTATCATGGGGTTTAAGCCGTCTGGAGGCATAGGCTATGACCTTACTATGCTGCATGAGGTCACAATCCAAACCTACTCTGGATGCATTAAAATATACTAGGAAACCATCTAAACCATCTAGAAGAGATAGGTCTGGAGCTGAGGTGAGTCGAGTCTTCAACTCCTGAAAACTCTTCTCACAAGGATCTGACCACTGAAACTTGACTTTCTTCTAACTCGGTCTAGACATAGGGGATGCAACAGAAGAAAATCCCTCAAGAAACTGCCTATAATAGCAGCCAAACCTAAGAAACTATTGATATTTGATGGAGAGAAAGGTCTGGGCCAGTTTCTTACTACTTTGGTCTTTTGAGGATCTACTCTATTGCCATTAGCAGAAATGATATGGCCAAGGAATGCTACCGACCTTAGCCAAAATTTGCACATACTAAATTTGGTAAACAACTAATGATTTCTGATAGTTTGAAGTATGATTCTGAGATTGTCTGTATGATCACGTTCCCTGTGGGAATAGACCAGAATATCATCTATAAAGACTATAAAGAACATGTCCAAGTACTTCTTGAACACAGTGTTCATCAAGTCCATGAAAGCTACTGGGATATTGGTAATACCAAAGGACATGACTAGGAATTTGAAGTGACCATATCGGGTATGAAAGGCTATTTTTGGAATGTCCTATTCTCTAACTTTGAGCTGATGATAGCCAGATCTGAGGTCAATTTTAGAGAAATAACTGGAACCCTAAATTTGGTCAAACAAGTCATTGATTTTGTAGAGAGGATACTTGTTCTTGACCATGAATTTATTGAGTTGATGGTAATCAATACACGTTCTGAGAGAACCATTTTTCTTTTGCAAGAATAAGACTGGTACACCCTACGGGGATACATTGGGTCTGATGAATCCCTTATCTAAGAGATCCTTCAAATGCTCTTTTAGTTCTTTGAGTTTTGCTGGTGCCATTCTGTATGATAGAATAGATATAGGCTGAGTATCTAGAAGAAGATCGATGCCAAAGTCTATTTCTCTTTTGGGAGAAATCCCTGGAAGATCTTCGAGAAAGACATCTGAATATTCATTCATGACTGGGACTGAATCAAGATTGGGAGTTTCAGAACTAGTATCCATAACTCAAACAAGATGATAGACACATCCATTAGATATCATTCTCCATGCCCAAATATAGGAAATAAGCTAACCTCTGAAAGTGGATACACTGCCCTTCCACTCTAGGATGGGTTCATTTGGAAACTAAAACTGGACTATTCTCTTTCTATAGACGACTTTGGAATAGAAGGAATGAAGATAATCCATGTTGAGAATGACATCAAAATCAGTCATCTCTAATTCGACTAAGTCTGCTTAAAAGACTTTCTGAAATATCATAACCAGGCAGTTCCTGTATACCCATAAGCTATGAAGGTTTTATCTACTAGGTTAGAGACTGAGAAGGGCTCTACTAGAATTTTAGGACTGACTCTGAAATCAACTACTACATAGGAAGTGACAAAAGACAAGGAAGCAGCTGGATCTAGCAAAGCATAAACATGCATATGAAAGATCTATAACGTACCAGTAACCACATCAAGAGAATTTTCCTAATTTTGCTGGGACTGGAGAGCGAGTCTAATTAGGCATTGCCCACTAGTAGCACTGGAAGTGATACCCTACTAATTTGGGCGACCAAACTGAGCTAAGGAATAATTTTGCTAACCCTGATAACCTGACTGGGGACAATCCCTGAATCTATAGCCTAGCTTTACACATCCAAAATAGACATTTCTACCTGCTTTGCAAGCACCTTTGTGGTTCTTACCACAAGTCTAACAAAGGGGATTAGTTCGGGCATTGCTGACACTGCCTTGAGACTTAGAGCCTAGCGCTCTATCTCTATTTCCATCCCTGAACTTAGGAGCTGGAGCACTGGCTGAAGAAGGAGATGGAACTGATTAGTTAGGATGAAACTGAGAATGGTTTCCTCCTTCTGATTTGGGCTGAGCAAAGTTAAAACTACCTGTCTTTGCTCTCTTATTCTGCTTCTCCCTCATCTTAATCTTTTGATCTTCATTCTGCTGAGCCTGAGTCATAAGCCTGGTTAAAGTCATGTCACTATTCAACATTACAGAACTACACTCATTGACCACACTGTCATTCACCCCAGAAACAAACTTACTCATCTTGGCCCTGCTGTCTCTAACCACATGACGGGTATATCTGGCTTGTTGAGTAAACTTAAGAGAATACTCTTTACCGTCATGTTGCACTGCCTAAGGTTGATCAATTCTAACACCTTGGATTCTCTCAGCTCTAGGGGAAAGAACCTCTGTAAGAATATGGTGACAAACTCCTTCCACTTAATTGGCCCTACATCATCTGGCCTTTCTGACTTTTACTATTTAAATCAAGTGTGGGAAACATCCTGCAACTGGTATGCAGCTAGATCAGCACTCTCACAAGGAGTAAGCCCCATGATGTCTATAACCTTTTGAACCTGATCAATGAATTCCTAAGGGTTCTCATCTACTTAGACCCAAGAAAGGATGGAGAATGCATTCGGGTGAAGCCTCGAATCTCGGTTGTAGCTAAATTGGCCACTGGGTTGGCTGGAAAGACAGCTGGTAGTTCATTCTTAGCAGTAAATAATTAAGCAAGAGTAGTGAATACAACTCTATACTCTGCATGAGAAACATATTCGCCTAAAAGTTCTTCGGGCTGAGGGGCTGACTGATTCCCATTTCTTCTTTTATGAGGCATGTTCTGTAGAAGAAAGGGGGAAATGAATAGACTGAGAGATTCACTTGAGATTATGCTCACTCTCATGACATGAGTACTAAAGTAAGGAAAATTATTCCTAAAACATCTTATAGCCTCCTACATATAAATATGACGTGCAACACACCCATGCACAAGACTCTACTAGATACAGCTTTCAAACTTCCTAGGACTCTATTGAACCTTAGGATCTGATATAAAGTATGTAACACCCTGAATTTGGTACCCAAAATATTACACGGTGCTCATGACCTCGAAGGACCACAAGCTAACCTATGACTGATATTTGTACCTATATACTTCATGATATACTATATAAATGCAAAAACATGAACTGAAGGGCCATAAGGTTCAAAATTGTAATATATCATCTGGGATGAGGTATAAATACCCAAAACAAAACTGTCTAACCATGATAGTCTAAACATGATAGTTTGTAAAGCCTCTAACTGACTGAACTATCTGAATAAGGAGTAGATGGGATATGTCCCCAACTAACTCCAACTAATAAATTAATTAATAAGATAATAAAGAAATAATAATGTCCTCAAAGTATGAGGACTCAATAATAACTAATTGCTGATATGTATAATCTGCTGATGCTCTGGAGCTCGTGCTTCAGAACCTACGGCATAAGACATCATAGCGCAAATACGTCAGTACTTTGAATGTACTGCTATGCATGTGAGGTAGGTTGAATTCATGGGATTCATATGCATAAACAAAACTAGCTAGCTAACTAATATAAATGTGAGAATACATGCATGAATACATAGTAACTATATTTGAGATCATGATAACATGAATTTACTGATAACAACATGACTGATAACTGAGTTTTGATGGCTGATATAACTGATAACATGAGAGACTATATCTAATAGTCCTGAATTTGATGGAATTAGCTGAGTTTTGTACTGTTCTGAGTTGACTGTATCTGACAGTCCTGAATTTTGTAGAACTATCTGAGTTCTAATACTGAGTCTAATTAATTGTATCTGACAGTCCTGATTCTATAACTAAAACTATAGGAAGTACTTATGTAACTGATATGCCCCAAATACATTATCATAGCTGAGTTGGGGTCCAATATGTAACCCAAATTAGATGGGAGTAAATACTATGCCACTAGTAAGGACAAGCTATGAGTGACCCCCATCTGCCAGTGTCCCCAAAAGAGAACGGTAGGGCCCTCATCTGATAGTGCTTAACCACCTCATTAACCCTCATATGAAAGTATTGATTTCTTAACCTATGTTGGATACATAGTTCTAGAATGAAAGGATGACTTCCAAGAATCACAACCTCATCTGACAGTGTGTGTTCCCATCCTTGGGTTCACTTAGTTCTAATTCTTACTCCCATATGAATAGTCACTGATCATGGATTACTGAACTAAACTGGACTCAATTAACTGAGTTTTGTTGACTAATGAAATAGTACTGAGATTATTATATTACTGATATTTCCTGAGTCATATGACTGACTAAGTTTTATGGATCATGGCTTGACTAAGGATATCGTGAAAACATAACACTAGCTTTAGGAACACAGCTAAATTTTTGGGTAAAGTACCCCTAGGACTCGATGGAAAGAAACTGACAAAGCATGAATTTCTTGAATACATGACCCATATCATAATTCATAATTCAATTATTGAGGCATTTCATCAAACATGAGACATTTATAAACTTGTACATAAAGGGGGATTTCATATTATCATACTAGTATGACACTTTTCTTTCACATAGGCATTTAATCAAATACATGGGGAGCATGATTTAGTTATACCATCATTAACACATATAATAACCATGAATACATTAGTCAACTTGTAATTTGAAAAGGGGTCTATCATGATTTTTATACAATTCATCATATACTAGGGTAAAGCACTGAAATATGTTATTTAAAACATATGAATTTGATTAAATTTTAATCTAATCCAATCATGAACATTCATAAATATACAAATCATGGATTTTGGAAAGAGATTATTGAGCTTCATGGGTGAAAGAGACCTATGAATCAATGACATACCATTGTTCTTGATTTAGTGAAGATTGACGGAGAGACCATCTTGAAATTGAATCTTTAATTGAAACCCTATCATTTTCATGAGAGAAAATTGAGAAAAACTAGTAGATTTTGGGTTCCAAATAGCTGAATCTCGTTTTAATGGAATTAAAGTGGGAAATTACCCCTTTTAATCCTGGACGCGTCTTTTAATTTCATAGAAAATTTCCCAAATTGGACCCCTGGTGCAGCGCGGTGCTATCACGCTGTGTCACTAGAATTTGACTATTGGGAAGTTGAGGGATGGCGTGATGCGGAGCCATTGCGTTGCCACTTTATTTGTGACCTAGAAGTTTGGCACAATGCGGATAAATCACACTGAGACACTAGAAAAAGGACAATTGCTATTTTAGCTTATGGCGCGGTGCGCCACTAACTAATTTGGCACTGTTTTACAACAGGAACTTTAAATAGTCATAACTTCTTACCCAGTTATCAAATTTAGGTGAATTTTATATCGATGGAAAGCTTATTGAATTTCCCACATGACAAAAAGTAAAAATCCTAAAAATTCCTAATAGATTAAACTCCATTCAATTAAGAATCTAATACTTGATATACTTTGGACAAAATTAGCTAGGAAACTTTGGGGTATTACACACATGGTGCCTAATCTCAAGATTATTATGATTAATAGAGGGACAAATGCTTCAAGTGTGGCTAGATAGGTCATCAACTCAGGGATTGTCTGGTTAATAAGGTTGCTATAAGAGAAAATAATGTACTGATGGCTTCATCTTCTGCTCCTACAAGTGGTGGTATCATGTATACTTCTGTTACTACTCCTGGTTCTATTATTGGTCAGAACAGGTTGTATGATTTTTTATCTCGATGGAAATCCAAGGCATCGCCTTATGTTGTTACTGGTACATTAAAACTCTTTTCTTATAACAAATATTATCTGTTTGATTCGGGGTCCATACTTTATCAAGTAACCCCATACATGGCTGTATGTATTAGTTTTAATTGTAAGGTTATTTTGGATCTTTTTTTCTATTTTCTAACCCAAACGGTGACTCAAATATCTCCAAGAGAGTCTATAGGATGTGTGTGGTATATGTTGGTGGTAGGAAGACTTTAGTGGAATTGTTTGAACATGATATGGTGGATTTTGATAATATTCTTAGGATGGATTGGTTATACTCCTGTTATGCGTCCTTGGATTATCGGGCCTGTGAGGTTATCTGTAGGTTCCTTAGTGAACCAGTTATAGAGTGGGTTGGTGGTTCCCTAGATCCTAAGGGGTTTATTTCTTATCTTAGAACTCGAAATTTAATCTCTAAAGGTTGTTTTATCACTTAGTATGGGTTAAGGATTCTAATTTTGAAGGTCCTTCTTTACAGTCAGTCCTTGTGGTAAATGAGTATCCTAAGGTCTTTCTGGATGATTTTCCTAGTGTTTCTCTAGATAAGGAAATAGATTTTGGTAATGATTTTGTTCCAAACACTCATCTAGTATCCATTCCTCCTTATAGAATTGCTTTGGTTGAGTTGAGGAAACTTAAGGATCTTCTAAATAAGGGGTTTATTCTTGCTAGTGTATCTTGATAGGGTTCATCGGTGTTGTTCGTGTGCAAGAAGAATAGTTCCCTTCGAATGTGTATTGTCTATCGGTAGTTGAATAATTTAATGGTTAAGAACAAGTATTCTCTTCCAAGGATAGGTGACTTGTTTTATCAATTACATGGTTCCAAGTTCTTTTCTAAGATAGATCTTTGATCAGGGTATCATAATCTTAAGATTCGGGTAGAGAATATCCCTAAGATGGCTTTTGTACTTAGTATGGGAACTTTGAATTCTTAGTGATGTCATTTGGTTTGACTAATGCCCCAACGACATTTATTCGTCTGACGAATAGGGTTTTTAGGCAGTTCTTGGATCTCTTCATCATTGTGTTTATTGATGACATTCTGGTTTATTCCAAAAGTGAGGTGGATCTTACTAATCACCTCTATATGGAATTGCAGACCTTGAAGGAATAGAAGTTGTATTCCAAGTTCCCCAATTGTGTGTTTTGGTTGAATGCTATGACTTTTCTTGGTCATATTATTTCTAGAGAGGGGACCATGGTGGATCCACAAAAGGTGTATATGCTTAAAAGGTATCTTAAACTCATAACACCAACCAACATTTGTAGCTTCTTGAGTTTGGCTAGATATTATCGGCGGTTTATGGAGTGTATTTTTACGATAGCTGCCCCTTTGACTAAGTTAACTCAGAAAAAAGTTAAGTTTTTTGGTCAGATACTTGTGCAGGGAGTTTTGAGAAGTTCAATAATAAGCTAACTTCTCCAGTTTTGACATTTCATGAGGGTGGTGAGGGGTTTGATTTTTATGGTGACGCATCTAGGGTGGGAATTAGTTATGTCTTAATGTAGCATGGGAAATTTATGCCTATGTTTCTAGGCAGTTGAAGGTACATGAAAGGAACTATCCTACTCATGATTTGGAGTTGTTGTTGGTTGTGTTTGCTTTGAGATTATGGATGTATTATTTGTATGGTGTACACGTGGATATCTGTTCTGATCATAAGAGTCTACAATATGTGTTCACTGAGATGGAGCTCAATTTTAGGCATAAGAGATGGTTGGAGCTTCTCAAAGACTATGACATGAGTCTTCACTATCACCCAAGTAAGACTAACATGGTTACTGATGCTCATATTAGGTTGTACATGAGGAGTTTGGCTCACGTAGAGGAAAGAAAGAAGAAATTGATGAATGATATTCACCGTTAGGCTAATCTTGGAGTTTGCCTCTTGGACTCTAAGGATGGAGGTATAATTGTACAAGAAGTTATTCGATCATCTCTCGGTGCATAGATCAAGGAGAAGCAAGTGTTGGATCCTATCTTGATGAATGAAGGGTGATGTTGGAGTACAAGAGGTAATGGTTTTTGAGATCAATCGTGATAGTACTTTACGGTACCAAGGGAGGTAGTGTGTTCCTGATATTGAGGGTTTTTGGCCAAGTATCTTGCTTAAGGCGCATGAATCGGGATACATTATACATCCCGACTCGACAAAGATGTATCATGATCTCAAGGAGATATATTGGTTGAATGGTATGAAAAGGGATGTGGCTAATTTTGTGGCCAAGTACTTGGTGTGTCAACAAGTTAAAGTTGAGCACGTGAGGCCTGGTGGATTATATTAAGAGACTGTTTTGTTCGAATGGAAATGGGAGGTAATTAATATGGATTTTGTTACCGATCTTTCTCGGTCTCTAAATTAATATTATTCAATTTGGGTCATCATGGCTATGATGACAAAGTCTGCCACTTCTTGCCAGTGAGGACTACCTTTTCGGTGGAGAATTATGTGAAACTATATCTTAAGGAGATTGTAAAGTTCCATGGGGTACCTGTTTCGATTATCTCTGATTGTGGTACGTAGTTTTAATCTTATTTCTAGAGGCCTTTTCAGAAGGGATTAGGTACTAAGGTGAGTCTGAGTATTTCTTTTCATCCTCAAATGGATGGGCAAACAGAAACAACTATTTAGACATTTGAGGATATGCTTCTGGCATGTATGGTTAATTATGGGGCACTGTGGTTGAGCATTTAACTTTGGTAGAGTTTTCTTAAACAATAGTTATCATCCTAGTATTAGTGTGGCTCCTTTGGAGGCATTGTATGGTAGGAGGTATGGATCTCCTATTAGTTGGTTGGAGCTCTATGAGGCGGATATGTTCTGTCAAGATTTGGTCTATCAGGCTATGGAAAAGGTGAAGGTGATTCGAGATAGGCTTAAGGCTAACCAAAGTTGCCAAAAGTCCTATGCATATGTTAGGAATAGAGACTTGGAGCTTGATATTGGGGATAAGATGTTCCACAAGGTATCTTCCGTGAAGGGAGTAGTGCGGTTTAACAAGAAGGGAAAGCTCAGTCCTATGTATATTGGTCCTTACAAAATTTCTTAGAGGGTTGGTAATATAGCTTATGAATTGGAGTTACCTTCTAGCTTGAGCTCGATTCTTCGAGTATTTCATGTCTCCATGTTGAGAAAGTGTCTTGGTGATCCTTCTTCGATTGACCCTTTGGAGGGGTTGGGCATCTCGAAATCTGTCTTATAAAAATGTCCCGACTAAGATCTTGGATAGGCAGGTTCATCGATTGGGAACCAAGGATGTGGCTTCGGTTAAGGTTCTATGGTGGAACCATAAATTGGAAGAAGCTACATGGAAAGCGGAGGAGGACATGAAGGCCAAGAATCCGCATCTATTTTCTTCTCCTAGGATTTGTGCGGAAGGTATGTTTCTAATGTGTGAGATAATGCTAGCACATTTGAAGCTTTTAACTAAGAATAATTGCAAAGTCTTAAGTAACTTTTCTCATTTTTGATTGGTTTATGTTTGATTTTATAGTTTAAGCTGATATGATAGATAACCCACAAGGATGAAAGCAAAAAGTTGAAATCTGAAGACAAGTGTGGCTGACGACATTTATGATAAGTCGTCAGCCCTGTGATAAGTTATCAAAGTCGTCATCAGCAGTAAACAGAGAATTAGACTAAGTTAAAATATGTGATGACATTTTGTGATGAGTCATCAAGGGTATGATAAGTTGTCAAGAATGTCTTCAGCCTGAGGTAGCATAGGAGAACTGAAGCAAAGCTTTGACAATATTTTGTGATAGGCCGTCATGAAGCTGAGAAGTTGTCAAGTTTGTCGTCAGCCTTAAATAGGAAGAGACAAATCTAAAAAAGGAGTTGGCGACATTTGTGATAAGTCGTCAGACTCTTGATAGGCTATCACAAATGTCGTCACCTAATCTGAGGTATTTCTAAATTCTATTATTTTGTTTCCATAATTAGGGTGAACTATTTAAAGCTTTGTTTTAGGGTTTTCTGAGGAGATCCACACATTGAGTTTTGACAATACTTTTTGATATTTTTCTCTCTCTAATTTCTTGGCTTGAAAAAGCAAATACGTTGAAGAGATTATTATCATTATTCTAGGATTTATCTTTGTGATCTAATCTGCGATTCACTAGTTATTATTCTTCTTGTGGTAAGTTTAACCTTCCAAGCATGAATACAACTTGTTGTTTTGATTTTAGCATTATGAGTGGCTAAATGTCTTTAACCTGAATTATGGGATCTAGGGTTAGGTCTTGATAAGGTGATACGTGTTCAAGACTCCAAAAGTGGTTGGATTTCTTGACAATTCTGAGGTTTTAGTTGACGTCTGTTGGTTACAAACAATAGATAACACCTACTTTGGTTTTCTTGAGAAATAAATCAAATATACTGGGAAGTGAGTTATCGACAGGGACTTGGAAATACTCTGTTCATAATCAGTGCGGTAACAAGGTTGGTTAACATGAGGTAAAATTTGGGCAGTGAATATAAATTCCCTAAGTCCGAGATGATTAGGTAATTAAATTATTAAGTGGGTCGAGAGACATTTAAGCATAATGTCAATAAAGATAACTTGTTGTCCTACCTACCGTGAGAATCTTGAACCACCGTTAGCATCTGTCAAGTACCGGAAGCGCTAGTGAACATAATTCTGGTTTTTCAGAAACTCTTGATTTCAAACACTGATTAAAGCAACCAACAATTACTTGTTAAACTAAAAATCCCCCATTTCTGGGAACATCTAACTATCAGTTGATTAATTTGCAAACGACTTACGTTCACACCATATTCCCTGTGGTATTTGATCCCAACCTAGTTGGGTTTTATATTGACAACGATCGCTTACATTCTTGTTGAGAGGTGTAGTTTGAGCGTTATCAAAAGATTGTGTGTGCAAATTGACTGTTAGTTAAGTTTTCCATTTTTATGTTTATTTGTTGTTTTTGTTTATTTACAGGATCTTTATAGTGTATGCCAAGAACCAGAAGTTTTGGTGAACCATTATTACCACCTAATCCGAAACTAGAACAAATTGGAAGAATGGCAGAACAGCAAGAGGATGATAGACTGGTAGCCTTAGCTCGAGCTCAGGTGAATGTGCAAAATGTCGGGCAACAAGCATGACATCCAAACCCTAAGGACGAAGATTTGGGAGATGAGAAGTTGCTGAATCTTGGTAACCCAAGGCGTGCAGAGTAGATAGCTGCACCAGTACATCGTGATGTTAACCGGAATTGTCCATTCTAAGAAATACAAGAGTACCAGCCGGTCCAGTATGATCCCAATGATGATGATAATGGCATGGATGGGGCAGGTACAACGGGTGCAATCATTCCTCCACTTGTAGCACTTGGGGCCAACATTAACATTACGAGTACTATGATCCAACTCCTCAATCTGAAGGGGCTATTTGGTGGCCTTCCTAGGGATGATCTGAACCTGCATCTAGTGAATTTTATCACCATTTGTAAATATTTTAATAACCCAAGAGTGGGCCATAATGCTATCCGGTTGAGATTGTTTCCATTGTCTCTATCTGGGGAGGCAACATTGTGGTTAAATGAGCTGACACCCGATTCTATAACCAACTGGAGGCAGTTGAAAGGAGCTTTCCTAAAAAGGTTCTTTCCACCTTCTAGGAGGGTACAGTTGAGGGACGAGATCAACAACTTTATGTAGCTCCCGATTGAAGCCTTGCATGAACATGGGAAAGATTAAAGAAAAAGCTAACATAGTGTCCGAACCACAACATGACGGACATACACTTGATGGAGACTTTGTACAGGGCTCTTAACTCTGTTATGAAGCCAATTGTAGATAATATTGCTGGTGGTTCATTTGTTGATCTTACATTCCCAGAGGCTTCAGAGATGCTGGACAGAATGACCAAACAGAGTCGGGCATGGCATACCAGAGACTTTGTGGTAGCTAGCCCCACTACTTCGGTGGGTTTTACTGCAGAACAATGTAAAAGAGAAGAGAAGTTTGACCAAGACATGGCTTACTATAAAATACAGATGGACTTGCTGACCAAGCACTTGCTATCAGGAAAGGTTGAAAAGGTGAAAGCTGTAGGATTTCAGGATTAAAGTTATGCTGATGCAGATGAAGAGGCGAACTATGTTAATAATCAGGGGGTTTTTAAGGCAATAGCCAAGGGAATCAAGGTCGTAACTTTTATGATAAGCCTGGTTATAAAGATAGGGAGCAAGGAAATTGGAGGAATAACAATGACAGGATCGGGCTATATGTTCCTCCTGGAAACCGTGAGGTTGCTTCAATAAGTTCTAAAAAGATGTCCATGGAGGACATGATGGCTAACTTTTAAAGGGAGTGGAGAAAACCAACTCTGGTGCGACTACCATGAAGACCGATCTGACATCCATCAGTCAGTTGGTGCACTCACACTCCACCATAATTAAACAGTTAGAGCAGTAGATGAGCCAACTTTCCAGAAGCATTCAACCAAAGAAAGAGCGGAACGTTACCGAGTGATACGATCCACAATCCATGGAATAATGGCTCAGGCATGGCTATTGCTACTAGGAGTGGTAAGATATTACCTGACCCATCTGTGGGCAAATCTGTAGCTGATGAGGTAGTTGTTGATGAACTGGAAGAAGGTGATCCAGTGAAGTCTGAAAAGCTGGACAATTTTGATGATGCTCCGAAGAAAGATAAAGAAAAGGAGAAGAAGGTAGTGATCAAAAATATCCAAAGACCACTATCTCCCTTTCCTCAATGGTTGAAGAAGAAAACGAACGAGGCAAAATTCAACAAATTCATCGCAATGCTCAAGCAATTGACAATAAATGTGCCTTTGGTTGAGGCACTTGAGAAAATGCCAGGATATATGAATTTTATGAAAGACCTTGTGACTAAGAAATGGAAGGTTATCGATAAACCGAAGGACAATCCCCTTTATTGTGGTGTTATCTCTACAAGGTCTTTAGTGCAGAAAAAGGCAGATCCAGGAGTGTTTACCATCCCGTGCACTATTGGTTCCATGAATTTAACAAAAGTACTATGTGATTTGGGAGCCAGTATAAACCTAATGCCACTTGTTGTGGACAAAAAACTGGGTTTGGGGGATCCCACTCTGAAAAACATGTGGTTAGTGATGGCAAATAGGTCTGTGAAGCGGCCTGTGGGCATATTACATGATGTCTTGGTTAAGGTGGCTGATTTCATTTAGGCTGCGGATTTTGTAGTCCTGGATTGCAAAGTGGACTTTAAAGTACCCATCGTCTTAGGTAGACCATTCCTTGCAACTGAACGAGTGATAGTAGACATAGAGTTGAATGAGCTGAAGTTCAGGATCAATGACAAAGAAGCAAGCTTCGAAATACACTCATCCATGAATCAGCAAAAAGAGATGAGTATTTTTTCAATCATTGATGTATTCTACGAAGATGGTAAAGGGGTATCAACAGGTTGTCTTGATGAAGTTTGATTAGTCAAGCTAACCAAGTAGTTCCATGGCATTAAATCAGGAACTATTGGGAGGCAACCCAAAATTTTTATACTCCAGCAAATTATTTATTTTTGTAGTAGGTTATAGATCAAAGAAGGTGGAATCGATGTATTCAGCCAAGTGTCCCTGACGACATTTTTGATGAGCTGTCATGATTGTGAGAAGCTGTCAGATTTATCGTTAGAGACCTCAGCTCTGAAGAAGGGTCTGTCAAGGCTGACGACATTTGTGATAATCTATCACAATTGTGATGGCTTATTAAAAATGATGTCACAAAAAAATTCCCAACATTAGCTGAAACTGTGGGCCAAATTAAAAAGACCCAACTTGGCCCACAGCTTGGCCTTTCCACCTTCTCGCTTAGTTTGTAATTCCTTTAAGTTATTTTCCTTCCATACTTAGAGTATTTTCTTCCCTTCTTTGAACTCCTTCCAAGTAAAACAAGAAGCAAGTTCCTTGTATGTGTGGGTTTGCATTTAAAATCAAGAACTTCTTCTTACTTCCTCTTGCTTGTGTAATCACATTGAAGGCTCTTATCAGGTATGCTCGAAGTTTAACTTTTCTTTTCTAATGGTAAGTGATAGATTGATGACAACCCAAGTTCCCAAGAATCTTGAATCAAGTTCAACTTGCAAAAGGGGCTAAAAATCAGAACTAGGGTTTGTTGTGCAAGCCTAAAGCTTATAAGCTCAGCTCAAAAACAAAACTCGAGTGGATTTTAAGGAAAAATGGGACCAAAAATTGAGTTAAAGTTAAAGTTAAGTTCTGATAAGAGCTGACGACTTTCATGATGAGCTATCATAACTGTGATGGCTTATCAGAAATGTCGTCAAAGGATTGTAAGAATAAATTAGGTTTTGTTTAGAGCTGACGACATTTGTGACAGGCTATCACATTTAAGACGGCTTATGAGAAATATCGTCAGAAGTTGATAAAATCTTATGAGTTCTGTTTAGAGCTGACAACATTTATGATAGGCTATCATATTTGAGATGGCGTATCAAGAAATGTCGTCATACCTGGGACTTGAAGCATTACTAAACCCTTTCAAGGGGTGTGGAATTTGAATGATCGATGTGTTTGTGTTTGTACTCTTGAGGGTCAACTAATGGTTTTTCTCTTGTTACAAGTCTTGAAATTGCACCCAAAGGAAAGAACTCAAAATCCACAAAGAAAGTGACCAAGGGAAGTTCATCTCGGAGACTCTTCAATGAATATTCTAATTATGAAGAGGAAAAGCCTCTATTCAGGAAGTAAAAGAAGAGGCAAAGCTCTAAAATGACTCTACCACCCCCACCAGTTGAGGTGGAGGAGAGTGAAGAAAGTGAAATTGAGCCAACAACATCCGAGCATACAGCTTCTGAACAGTCGACCTCTAAGCAAAAAGAGTCTGAACATGCTGCATCTAAAGAGCATAATTCAGATCAGCCTGAGTCTAAGTAACATGAGTCTGAGAAACCTGAATCCGAGGGACCATAAACTGAGTCCCCTTCTGCTGAGACACAAGATGACAAAGACTCTCCGATTTGGGGAACTATGGTCAAATACAAGAATCCTGAAGTTCGAGATAGCACTAGATGGTAGATTTCCAAAGATTAGAAAATCTTCTTTAATGGGCTTCGCAGAACCAACAGGAGAGCTATCAAGACGCTAATCTTTGAGGAGAAGAGAATTATCACTAAGGGGTTGAGCAAGTACCCGAAAGTAGAGCAGAAATTTCATGGCTATGATTTGGGATGGACTACACGAGGAAGAAATTTATTTTTCCCTACACTAGTTAGGGAGTTCTATGCAAACTACCAAGCTTGTTTGGAAAAAATATGTAGAGAAGGAGAGAAAGAAGCTGACCAAGCTTTGTTGGACAAAGTTCCGGTACAGGGTGTAATGGTGGATATTTCTGAAGCAACAATCAACAGGTTCCTTCATGGCCCGAACTTCACTCTTCAGGCCACTTCACCTTCTTTCTATACCCGGTTAAAGCATCAGGGAAATTAGCGAAATTGGTTATCCACACTCAAAGCCGATGGAAAATCAAAATGGCTAACAAATCTGAGTGAAAGGATCTTCAAGGCCTTCCTGAATTCAGAGGCAAGATTTTGGTGGGATATTGTTCATACTTGGTTGATGCCGACAGATGGTGATAATATTCTCGGGGATGATAGAGCAATATTATTTGCAAGTTTTGTGGCTAACCTCAAATTGGATTTTGGAGAGATTATTGCCGAAGAGATAAAAATTTATGTCTCGAGGTCTGATATAGTATATCTCTTCCCTTGTTTAATTACAAGGTTATGTAGGGCAGCAAACGTGCCGAAGATTGTAGGGTTAGAAGAAGAACTCCTTGCCAAGAAGACCCACAATCCTATCAGAAATAAGGAAATTCAGCCAAGGCGAATGTTTGACAGGGGCGTAGAGATTCCCTCTGATCCACCGATTATAGATACTAATTCAGTGCCTAATGCAGAGATGCCAGATTCTGAAGATGAACCTCCTATATCTACAATAATGGCAGAATCATCAGTGCCCAGAACTGAGACAAATCTACCAGCTGCTATGCCTACAACAAATTTTCCTTCACTGCAGTGTTGCCGTTATAATCATCCTCTGGGCTTTCTGGGTATATAATCATATCATCATAATCATCCTACGACCTTGTTGAGTATATAAGTGTATCGTCATAATTATCCTCTGGCCTTAGTGGGTATACAAGTTTATCATCATAATTTTCCTCCAGCTTTGCCGGGAATAAATGTACATCCTCAACATATATATATATATATATATATATATATAACATCAATGCTATAATCTATCATCTGGTTTTTCCTAGAGTTCATATCATCAATACATCATCCTTCTTTATCCCATATCGAAGAGACGTGTATATAGATATATTATAGGTGCACGGGCTTAGGTCGTGGCTAAAATGAGTGTAAATCAGTAAATCTATTACTCGAGGTAAACTTTGGTATTAAATCATTATAAAAGTGTTGAAATGGTCGGAATCTCTCACAATCAAAATAAATAGTAGTATCAGAATCACAGACAGGAGTCTACCTTGATCAAATCTTTAAAACATTATTTTCAAACTATTTACACATAGGTCATTCATTAAGACAGAGAACTATTGCTATGAAAAAATTCATTTTTAAGGTGAAAAGTGGGTTTTAGCCCTTATTTAGGAAAAACATTAATGAAATCATATTTTAATTAGAATCATATTATTTATCGATTTAATGAACATGAATGTATATCTATAAACTATAACCTTATCCTTTACAAGTATAAACACTTCCCAGATGTCTAGCCAATATCATCACATGGCCATGGGACCAATAATGTGTCCGAAATAATTACAACATCATAATCACAACCTTAGGTCCACATACACATCTGAAACCCATATCAATAATCATATTCACAAGCTATTTCATATCTATAACCCATAGCATATCTATGAGGATGATCATATCTATAAGCCATATCATATCCATAAGGCATATCATATCTAGAGGCTAATTCATATATATGAGGCATATCTTTTCTATTGTCCATCAATCACATCTATAAGTCATATCATATCTATAGGCCACATCATATATATAAGCCACACCATATCTGTAATCCATATTATATCTATAAGTCATGGCATGTCTATAAGGCATGTCATATCTACAAGCCATATCATAGCTATAGGCCATTAATCATAATCTGGGAAAAACTATCATCATTCACCAAGTCACAAAGTAACCCATATACTAAAGGCTCAATAGTCTAGACTATGTCTAACATATGTAAATAAGTTCACAAGGGCTAAGACAAGTCTTGGCCTAAGGTGGGCTGGAAGAACCCACTTCTAATCCTCGAATTCCATATTTAGGTAACTTCTACCCCAAACTAGGTGAAGGTATCCAAATTTACTTCTAGATAGTACATAAGTCATAATTAGCCCTAAGATAGGAATTTCTCCTAGAACGTGACCAATCAAATTAACTCCACCTAAATTATGATTTCAAGGAAGATAAATAATCCACATAAGGATATTCATACTACTCACGCTTCCAATAGTTAAGTTACATCCCAAATCTAGCATAATAGCACCATCATTCTATGAATTAGCTCCATCAATGAAGAAGGCAATAGGATCCTAAAAGTGTAAGAAGCATTTCACCTTACAGTTCAATTAACCTATCTAATCCTCAAACTTCAATAATAAGACTAACTCACGATGTTCTACCCATGATCAACCTTAACATTCACATTCACAAGAAATATATAACACATATCATCTTGTGAAAAAGAGTAGATAGAAGCCTATCTCAAAGCCAAACAACAAATCCTTGAATCATCCATAAAATGTTCATCTTTACTACATGATCTCCAAATGTTGCTACGCTATCAAAATCATAATCTACGCATCATTAGGAATCAAATTAGACCCATATTGCCAAATAATGGGTCAGGTCAAATTTCATTTCAAGAATGGGCTCATGGGACCTGCTAACGAAATCAAAAATAGAACCGGTCATGAGGTCCCTCGAAGGATAAGGAATGTGTGCACAAAAGTAGAGCACAAACAGAAAACAAATTTGCTCTTGAATCAACCCTTAAAGTTAAGGATTCAAAACCCTCATTTCTAAGAATTTATCGAGAAATTGAAGGAATCTTACCATGAACTCAAAGGGAAATCATGGAATAATCGATAACCAAGCTCCCCATATCATCATCAAGCTTTAATCCTACTGAATCTCACGTCTAAGGTTTTTAGCTCTCAAGAAATGGATGAGAAATTTGCAAAAAAAATCTAAAATGGGGTATTTATACCCAGTCTAGTTTCTCAAGAGTTGCTTCTACGACTAGATAGTCGTGATCGCCATATTTTATGGCTGCACACACTAATCGTGATCGTGATCAGAGCCCCGTGATCGCAACATATAGGGTCTGATTAGACTTTTTGTGATTGCAACATTTATACCACAATTGTGGTATCTTGGTGATTGCCAAGGGTATTCCAATTTCAACCCTTGACCCATGATAACGGTGCACCAGATACAGCCATAGACTTGGAAAATTTCCAAGTCTTCACAAAGGCTCGAGGTTTATCCAAAATATTGTATATGCAAATAAACTATGTAACCATACCAAATTGGATATTTCGGACTCAATGGCGCTGTCAAAATTTCTATCTGAGGTCGTTTCGATGAAAAGTGGATCCCACACCCATACTTTATTTCCTTAACTTTTCGATCAATAGGTAAAAATGAACTTGGGTATCTTTGGACCAAAACCAAAGGTACACCTAGCCTAAATCAATGTTCCGGAGTTGATGGCCCAATTGGAACTCTCATCCAAGGTCATCTAGTAGGGGTTTTGGTCCGAAACCAAATCATAAACAACGAAAGCTCCAAAATTAGGAAATGAGACTAAAATCAAAATGTACTATTCGATCATCGAATCAATAGTTCTGGCAGGTCAAAAATGACCTATAGTCACCGTGGGAAGTCTCAAAATGCTAGAGATGTAACAAATTAAGGAAATAAACTGGATAAATGACTCTCGTTAGTGAAAGTCAATGGATAGCATGATCTCAAAAGCTCAAAAGGATGAGGTATTGGTCCTACGTGCTTCGAGCATGACTTACCAAATAACTTCCACAAAGAAAGAACAATTCCAAGGGATTTTACCATAGGTATCCCTCTTTCAACCAGCTCTCTCACTTCACTTCCAAATAGCTAAAACTCAACCTCAACCACTAATTTTCCTCAAACAGAACCAAAAATGGCTGATGTATATAAATTGGAACCATGACACACTGATACCACAACGTTATCGGCACAAATAAAAAAAGGGTCATCCAAAACAAAAGAAAACCAAGACATGAGTTATACAATTAACTCCAAATCCAAATATAACCTTCCTTTAATATACCACTCCTGCTATACACTCCAAACCAGGAGGAAAATCATTGGAGTCTTATCCGTGCAATCTCATTACAGGGAACTCGAAAAACCAAAGTTGATCTATTGAAAGTCCATATCACTAACATGATAATAAGCCCATAAGGCGACATTTGGGAACACAAATGGAGATCGTCAAGGAATTCAATCTATACCAATGCTACAACTAGTCCAGATAATAATCAAAACTAAAATCCAGAAGTTTAAGGCATGACTACTCATCACTAAATAATCCTCTTTAGGATGCCCCATCAATACAGAATGAAGCCAAGTTGAATCTAACTCAAATATACTACTCCACTGAGAATAGCATCCAAAAATCCCAAAGAAAATTGAAGACCCAAGGTCAAAGCTTTAGGAACCAATACAAGCTCCATAGGCTATTATCTGAAACCCATCAACTATAATCCATCCAAAGTTAAGAATGTCGGATAGGTAACCATGGAGTAAGCTCAACCAGCCTATAGGTAAAATCTGAGCTAAGACAAATCTAAAACAAAGGTACCACTCAAGCTCTACAACTCCAAACTAAAATCTCAATAGCAAGGATAAATCGCTTGATCTCAACTACCCAAACCAAACCTAAAGAGGGGTAGGCATTCATACACCAAATCTATCATAACTTCTAAATTGCCATTCAAAGGCATCAAACCTGAAATTGAGCTAACAAATCCATACTAAATTCAAATACATGCATTGACCATACTACCTGAATCAGACACATCTATACCAAATCATGTCGAGCTCAAATTGAAACATAGCTGGAGATTAAAACCACGAGATAAATAAATATCTAAAATTATGAAGTATCAACTTTATATCCACTGGTGGTATGAACTATCAAACATACTCAAGAACTCCCCAAGGATACAAGCTAGACTAATAATGGCAAAAACTCTAGCAGCTTAGAAAAATGCAACTTTACCCAAAAATAAACTAGCTCAATACTCCATCTTGGCAAAGAATACTCATAGGATAAAATCATCAAGAAGAAGCACTCCACCAAATCTCTTTAGGCCGAAAAACTCTAAAATAGGGATTTCCTCAATCCACCCAAGTATGATAATCATAACTCAAGAAAATCATGAATCACCTTATTGAGGAAGGAAGAAAATACCAATCTCAACACAAATATTAAGGTCAATACCACTACCAAAAAATAAACCAAGCAACTCAAGCTAAAGAATTTTTTCTTTGCTAACTCAAGAAGTGATCATAAGAAAGACCACCTGCCTCTAACTCTCTAACTCTACTCTAGTCAAAATCCATATCATGGCAAGAAAGGAGCATCCAATCTCTGCACTCGTACCAAGAGAAAACCATCACAAGGTAATGAATCTAAAAAATCTATGAGGTGAATCCAGAATACCTTGATATCAATATCGAAACCACTATCACGTGATGAAATAACCAAAACTGAAGAATGAATCTTAAATTGGTCAATCTCAAAAATGGGCTACTTATAAAGGGATAGCCAATGCAAAAACCTTCATAACAAAGGAGACAAGTCTACGAATCCCAAAGTCAAGAATGAAAATATACGAAATTGCCAATTTGAGAGACATAAAAGAACCACAGAAGGTCGACTTACCTACAAAATTACAATTCATTCCTAATCAATCTAGAATAGCTAACCAAGAAGAAAATGACCAATGCTCACCTTGCTATAGGAAAGAAATCATCAGATTGATCTATATCTGCTCGGACCAATAAATAAGAATCACAAGGAATTGAATTCTAACTAGATAGCACTAGTTTAAACTGTTACTCGGCGAGTGTCAATAACATCAAGAAATGATAGTAATAACAATAGCAATATAACTATTAATATAATGAATAGGTGGTACCAAAATGAACATCAATAGCAAGTACCACTCAAGGGCCATAATAAGGCCAATATGTCAAGGTAAATAGGACTCAAACCCAAATACTACACCCATAGGGAGAAAATATCAATACAAATTTACTCCATCCACTATTAAAAGAAATAAACCACAAGGGTAGTTGTATAATCATAAATTCAATAACAAGTCACACAACAACTATCATGAACTTATCAAGTCATATAATCATCGATAGGTACAAAATAATTAATACACACAAATAGAAAAGGTAAATATGGGAAATAAAAACACTTATCATGGTGAAATCCACAATCACATGAATTATGGGTCTAAGGAAGAATAAATTTGAATGGTTCCAAACTTAGACCAATCAACTGTATAATTAACTGAGTCACCAAGCTCACTATCTCTAATTTAAGGTGCCATAATATCATGAGGCTGATCTAAATTAGCTAAATGACTAGTAATTCCATGTTGGGTAAACTCTCTAGACTAGTAATCAATCTCTATATAGTCATAACAAACCCCTAAAGTCCTAACCTGATGAGAAACATGAACTGAACTCGGATGGCTGGCCAACTAATATTGAGAGCACTCTTTACTACCATGATCATCCTTCCTGCAGTTATAGTTTGACTCAAGAACTCTAGGCTAGCAGGGCATATATGCTAACTCTGTCTAAAAAACCAACTCACATCTGGTGCAGTCTCTAAACCAATGTCCCATCTCGCCACAACCAAGACAAAATCCTAAATACTCCGAGATACTACCCCTCATAATCTTGAATAGCTACCATGACCTAAAAACCCATATCAAAAACTCTGCAAGGTCTGAAGGAAACTCTTCCTATTTTGATCACCATAAAAAATTTGAGAGCCACCCATAATCTGAAATGCTACTCGCATAGAACTAATAGGCGGCAAGTGAAGTTGACCTCCACCAAAATGATCCTTACTCTTGAATAAATACCAATAGCACTATACTGATGGCATAGTCTTTTACCTCCACCTCCATAAGTCCTATTGCATGCTTTCTCTGTTTCCCTCGTGTAATAAACAATCTGAGAGAAGAAAAACCTAGTTGCTATCAAGTGCTCTCACACCACATAGAGTGGCAGTGCTAATTAACAAATAAATCCATGTAACATATCTGGGTAAGAAGGATATAGTATAGAAATAAACTTGTCCCACTCAAGAAACTTAATCTCATACTCAAAAACTGATAAAGAACCCTAAAAACTCTAGTAGATGCAACTCTGGCCTAAGAACTTACTCGATGAACCGGATGTCATCCCGGGCCGAGTGGTATCCACAAAGAGACTTGGTATCCTCAATGCTAAATCATGAAGGTCTAAAGTAGTCATTATCTTTATTAGAGCCTGAGATAGCCCTAAATCCTTTGTATGATGCTGAAGATCTTCAATATCCATCTTTGATTCTCTAGTCCGATGCTATGCTAAAGATCTAAAATATATGTTAAAGTCTCGTTTGCATATATAAACAATCTCGCATCATCCATTTAGGACAGAATAGAGAAAAAGAATATGCTTGAGGCTTTTAGAAATATGGACACACAACAAGGAGTCGAGAAATTAATTTTCTAAAAATGCTCTATAGCCTTCAAAAGATAGTTATGGACGTCTTTGCACCGATCCATAGGACACTACTAAACACTTAGATCTTGTACTAATACATTGGTAAACCTAGCTCTAATAACAAATTATGATGACCTAATTTCTCAATACATGATGGCACCTACTATAACCCACTAATAGGCAAGCCAATCTTGTAGTGCAGAACTGCTAGTAATGGATAACCAAAAGAATAAAAGAATAAAATATGAAATAAATGTAATAAAAGACTAACATACATAAGATAATCCCAAAACCTGGTGAAATTAGTATAAGAGTTTCTAGCACAATAAGTATATGGATGAGGTACTAAATGAATGTATAGATACAACTATCTCTGAATACAAAATAGAGACTAGTCTAGTACATAAGAGGCAGGGAAGTAACACTCCAAATATCAAGAGATCATCCTAAGTCATCGAACCATAGTTTCTCCACATGATGCATATAACAACAATAATAACCCTTACTATGATCTATAGGCAGTAGAAGTGTAGTATGAGTGCCAAATATGTGGAACTCAATAGGCAACTACCGATTAAGCTCCAATGATAATGAAGATACATATAATATATAAATAGAATGGAAAACTACACCCAAATGTCCACCAACCACATAATAAATTCAATGAGTTAATAAGGATAAACTATGTTATTCATGTCCAAGAAACTATCATAATAAGGCTACGAAAGTATTAACGATAAACTATCTTATTCTATCCATACTCTGGAATCTCAATATTATTGGCCAGGACACAAATTAAGGGAAAAAGAAAGATATATATGAGTATACAAGGCCAAGGAATGAATATACAATCTAAATGAATAAATGAAAGGGATATATGATAACACTATAGATACGTATAGATAGATATACATATATATATATAAATAAGGTCAACTAGAGGTATAGCCTAAATCATCAGTCTAGTATTTTTAAGGCCTGATAATCATATCAGAAACTAGTGCTTGAATACATCAGAGTTTCTAATCCATATGTCTAATCATGAGATAATCCTGCATAGTAATATAATCGTAAGATAAAAGAGCAAGAATAATACCTCAAATCTCAATATAGAATCCTTAACTAATATGTCACTAACTAACCATAACCATGATAATAATAATAATAATAATAATAATAATAATAATAATAATAATAATAATAACTATAGAAATGAAAATGTGAGTAACCGGCTAGTCAAGATAAACAATACCTAGCTGAGGTTTTCACGAAGCCACACTGCCCCAACTCAAAAGTTTCAATCAATATGCAACACATCACAAGCCCTACTCATGACCCATACCTATGCAAGCCCCTATAAGGCTGATAGATATAGGTGCATACTGGTGATAAGTAATGCGCACGTAAGGATAAATGCAATAGAATCCACAAAATCATTCTCAATCCAAGTACCATAATCTTTACTCAGACTCAATTCAATAAGTATAATTAACACCATAATCATCCCCTAGAATCGAACTAGAAAAAAAATATCATCAATCTCATCCTTCGACCTTGCCGAGTATATAAGCATATCATTATAATCATCATTCGTCCTTGTCGGGTATATAAGAATAATGTCATAAACATCCTTCGGCCTTCTCGAGTATATAAGCATATCATCTTAATGATCCTCTAGCCTTGTAGGGTATATAAGCATTATCATAATCATCCTCTATCCTTGCTGGGCATAACTGTATATCATCAATAAACACACACACATATATATAACATTAATATTACAATCTATCATTAGGTTTTATCTAGAATTTATATCACTAATATATTATCCTCCTCTATCCAATATCAAAGAGATGTATATCTAGATATATAATAGGTTCACAAACTTAGGTCATAGATAACAAAGTGTAAATCTATTATCAGGGGTAAACTATGGGACTAAATTATTATTAAGTGTAGAAAGGTTCAGAATCTTTCACGGCTGGAGTAAATATTTGTATCAAAATCATAGATTGAAATCTGTCTTGGTCAAATCTTTAAAACATTATTTTCAATCTTTTTACATGAAGGTTATTAATTAACACAAGTAGCTATTGCTAGGAAAAAATCAATCTTTAAGGTGAAAGGTAGGCTTTAACCCCTATTTAGGATAAACAGTACTAAAATTATATTTTAATTACAATCATATAATTTATCAATTTAATAGCATAAATGTACCAAATCTAACAATGGAACTATGTTGCATAGTGGAAACACGGAACATTTGATGCCTAAAAATAAGGAATTTATGCTTGCACTTAGGTTATTTTGGTGGATATGATATGTTTGTTGCTTGATTGTAGGGAATATTGGTATAAAGGATAATAACTATGATAAGGATAGCTATAAAGATAGATATCAAGGAAAGTAAAAGATCAAAAATGATAGATGTAAGACCCCGCAAAGTTCCCTTGTAGTTCGAGCCTTAGAGCGTGTCGAGTGAAGTGTAATTCTGGCCTTAAAAGATTGAGAAGATACTTCCCAAGTGATTTGTATTTAAAACATATAGAATTTTCATAAATTTGACATTTTTTCATGTAGATAATTGAATTATCTTTCCAATGATACTAATTTCATCCAAATTTGGCATCGGGGTGAGAAATTATTACCATTTTACTGAGAGTTGTCGGAACTGGCCAGGTACAACAAACGATCCGACAAACCATTGAGTCTGTGACAGACCATCGCTCGGCTGTTGAAACCAAGGAAGTAACTCCCTTTCCTAGCCCAAGTGCGACGGCCAGGAAGATAAACCATCAAGGCTGGGATGGACCATCGTTGAGACCGTCACCACTGAAGTAGTGTGGTCTCATCCTGGCCAACATGCAATGGACGATCCGACGGACCATCAAGACTGCGATGGACCATCACTTCAATCGTCATATTAAAAGCAGTGCGTTCTTTTTTTGACAGGCGTACGACGAACGATCCAACGGACCATTAGGCTAGCGACGGACCATCGCTCCGACCATCACAGCCCCCATTTAGTATTTTTAACTCATTTTTGAAAGGGTATTTTGGTATTTCCACTCTTTTATACCATGATATATTCCAAACGAAGCAAATGGCTTCATTCATCATTCAAAACATAAGAGAGCTAGGGTTTCTCCCTCAAGATCAAATCTAAAACCCTTCTTCAAGAAATCCAAGAACTCACCATAGATTCTACAAATTGAGTTGAGATTTAAATTCCCCAAGTTCAAGAGTTGAAAGAACCCTCTCTCAAGAGTAAGAAGAAGAGTTGAAGCAAGCTTGTTCATCCAATTTCATAATCTAAGGTATATGGGGTTTTGAACAAGGGTAATCCTTTCACCCATGTGCCCAAAGGCTTATTTAAACTACATTTTTCAGCAATTTATGAGATTTTACATGAAATTGAATTGGGGGTTTTCACTCATTGTTATTGGTTGCAAGATTTTGATATTTTCTCAATGAATTGAGAGTATAATGACATAATTTTTACATATTTTCTTGAGAAATTGCAGTTGGGTCTATACCCCATGATTTTAATCCTTGAGAAGTTAATAGTTAAAATATTTGAGATATTGAAGTATATGAGTATGTTGAGATTATGAGCTAAATTGCTATAAATTCTAGATTTCTATATGATTTATGAATTTATATGTTATCTAATATGCATTTTGATGGATTTTAACTTGAGATTGAATTATGGGTCATTAAGTGTTACTTGAGACTTGAAATTTTATGAAATTTTATGCTATAAGCACCCATGATTTGAGTATTTTAAGATTATTGAGAAATGTTTTGACCTAATGGTCATAAAGTTTTGAAATCCACTCTACCACATGAGATAACAGATTTGATTATTGGGTTCTTATGAACCATGAGTTTATTTTGAAAGTGGATTTTCATGAGATGAGCGAGATAAACTAAAGGGAGTAGTATTTAGCACCGAGTTGGGTAAGTTACCATGGTTTCTTATCCCAGAACTATGTGCCATCGTAGGTTTGAGATTTTGGGCCTGAGGCCAAGATGATTGGGCCCTAGGCCGAGATAAGTGATCACTGAGTTGAGGTTATACTCCTTGGCAAGAATATGATACCTCTCCCTAATGTGAGGTTTCTTCCTTAGGAGGACAAGACGTTGGACTCCATATAGCTTGCATGGTTTATGTCGGTTAAGAGAACCTCCCTAAACTAAAGTATTTTCCATTGAGATGGAATATTTTCCCTTAAGTTTTGAGATGAGATATTTTCTAAAGTGAACAAATTGCTTTTGAGTATTTTCCAAAGAAGGAAGTAGTTTTCTCTAATACGAGTTGATCACCAGTTTTTAAACCAAAATTATATGATTCTGAGTTCCAAGTGTTTGAGTTCAAAAGAGTTATAAGTTCTTGATAATTAAAGAAGTTTTACTTCCCATGAGATATATGCATGATTTGAAAGTATTATTTAAAGTTTCCGTCATCCTATGAGTAATGAGAATAAAAGGAGAGCACAGATTTTAAAGCCAAAGTATAATGACTCATGAGATTTGAGTTACA
Source organism: Capsicum annuum (assembly GCF_002878395.1). Classification (NCBI taxonomy): domain Eukaryota; kingdom Viridiplantae; phylum Streptophyta; class Magnoliopsida; order Solanales; family Solanaceae; genus Capsicum; species Capsicum annuum. Next base: position 164,037,228 of record NC_061117.1, read on the forward strand.
TGCTTCATTCTACATGATTTATGAGCTTTATATTTTAGACTTATTCAATCCATGTGAGTCATTCCTATTTGAATGCATGATTTGATTAAAGAGTATTGATATTATTTTATGTAAATGCATACACCCACATATACTCAGTACATTCCTAAGTATTGATCCATATATGTCTATGTGCTATATTATTGTATAATGTAGGTTTAGGTGCTCAGTCCCAGCCTCGTCAGTGATTCCCGAGTACCTTCACCTACATTTTGACAGTTGTGAGTCCTCATGGTTTGAGGACCTATATTCAGATATTTTAGCATTGGAGTGTTTATGTTATTACTTTTAGTTCAGTTTGATTTAGTTGGGGACCTGTCCCAATGGCTCTTGAGTTCATGGAGTAGTAGAGGCTTTGTCAGACTAGTTATCAAACTATGGTTGTGTTGAGATTTCTAGTATTGTGGTTTCCTGGACTAAGTATTATCTTCGTATTTCTTTTCATTTGATATGACAGTGCTAGTGATTTATATATTCCTTCTTGAATAAGTATATGAGGAGTGATAGGCTCAAAGGGTTAGCTTGGGGCTACTTGTAGACCTAAGCACCGTGTGATGTCCCGGGAGGTGCTTTTGGGTCGTTACAATAGAAATGGTCTATATGTCCCTCTCAGAAGTCATGATTAAACTAGTAATGATTTAGGAAGTTTGGGGATGGAAAATATATTGGCCATTATTGCAACTGTTCCTCTCTTATTAGTTAAGAGAACAATGATCCTAATTAATTCATTATTCAATGAACCATGGGTGCATTCAATATTTCTAAGGCATTGTGTGATCTTAGTACTAGAATCAACTTGACTCCACTTGCTATATATAAATAGTTGGACATAGGAGCCTCAAATCGATAACTGTGTGACTATTGATGGTTGACTATTTGGTCAAGCAGCCTGTGGGGATCTTTTGTGACCTTCTAGTAAAAGTGGAGAACTTTTTATTTCCCTTTCTATTTCATGATCTTGGATTGTGAAATTGATTTTGAAGTCCACATAATCTTAGGACGACCCTTCTTAGAAATAGGTAAAGCTTTGGTAGATATGGAAATAGGTGAGTTAGTGTTTTGATTGAATAATGAGGAATTCATATTTAATATTTTCCAATCTATGAAGCAATCGAGAGACGTGATTATTGTCTCTATAATTGATATTATTGGTGATGGTGTGACTGAAGTGCCTATTGAAGAAAGGTTTGTAGTTTAAACTTTAGTTGCAGTGATGATGAACTTTGATGGTGATAACATCAAAGATTATGATGAGACTCTAAAGTCCTTGTTAGTATGGGTTCCTGTACAGAAGTGTGGCTTGGACTTAAGAAATAGACCAACTCCTCCAGTTATGCCTTCAATTGATGAACCACCAGTATTAGAGCTATAAGTTATACTTGGTCACCATTTTTATATGCTCTTGGCATTAAATAGCACAATACCTATTATTGTGGTGGTTAATTTAGTTGAGTATCAAGTTAAGGAACTTGTGTTAGTGTTGAGGTAGTTTAAAAGGGTAATTAAGTAGAAAATTGCCAATATCATTAGGATCCCTTCTGGGATTGTACTCACAAAATTCAATTGGATGAGGAATTCATTTCAAGCATTGAGAATCAATGTATGCTTAACCCACTAATGTAATAGGTGGTGAATAAACATATTATTAAGTGGCTAGATACATGGGTATTATATCTCATCTTGGATAACAAGTGGGCATGCATAGTGTAATGTGTCCCCATGAAAAGGGTATGATTGTGTTTCCAAATAAGAAAAAGGAGTTTATACCACTTTGGCAATCATAGGCTAGCGTGTATGCATTAATTATCAAAAATTAAACTCTTAGACACTTTATAATTTTCTAATATCTTTCATGGATCAAATGCTAGACAGATTGGCAGGCATATGATGGTACTATTTATTGGATAATTATTCTGGGGATAGTCAAATGTTCACTACACCTGAAGATCAAGAGAAATCTACATTCACATGCCCATAACATTTACATTCAATCTCATGCTCTTTGACTTATGCAATGTACCTGCCAATTTTCATTGGTGTATGGTGTCCATGTTCTTTGATATGGGGAAGATATCATGGAAGTATTTATGGATGAATTTTCTATTGTAAGAGATACTTTTGAAGATTGTCTGGCCAAATTTAGCAAAGTTTTACAGCGGTGCAAGGAAACAAACTTGGTATTGTATTAGGAGAAATGTCACTTAATAATGAAGAAAGGCATTATTTGAGGACATAATATATCTGAAAGAAGTATTGAGGTTAACCGAGCAAAAATTAAAGTCATTAAGAAGTAGCCTCCACTAATCTCTGTAAATAGGGTTGGGAGTTTTCTTAGTCATGTGGGTTTTATAGGCGGCTTATAAAGGACTTCTAAAAAATTTCCAATTCTCTTCACAAGGTGTTAGAGAAGGAAGTTAAGTTCATATTCAGTAAGGCTTGTTTGAGGGCATTCGAGTGCCTTAAAGAAAAGCTGATTTCTTCCCCTACATTGTTGCTCCACATTGGTCCAAAACATTGAGGTGATAAGTGATACAATTTGGGTGTCTCTTGGTGTTATATTGGGCAAAAAGTGGGAGAATATCTTTAACCTAATATGATATCCTACCAAGGCATTGAATGGGGCGTAAAAGAATTATATTATGACCGAGCAAGAGCTATTTGTGGTTGTGTATGCCTTTGAGAAATTTTGAACATATTTTATTGGAGCAGGAGCTGTGGTACACAACAATCATATTTTCCTGAGATACCTCACCACAAAGAAATATGAAAAACCATGGTTTATCAGATGGGTGCTCTTACTACAAGAATTTGACTTTGAAGTCAAAGATATTAAAGGCTGTGAAAATTAGGTGGCTGATTATTTTTTGAGACTTGAGGATTAGGAAAAATCAATGAATGAGATAGTGATTGATGACTCCTTCCTAGATGATTTGGCTACTTTGCATGACTGTGTACCTTGGTTTTCTAATTTCACTAAATATAATGTTAGGGGTATGATTCTAGAAAACTTGAACATTTATCAATGAAAAAAATTTGCATGATATGAGTAATACTTTTGGGATGAGTCATATTTGTTTTGACTCTGTGCTGAAAACTTGATAAGAAGATGTGTCTTGAAAGTTAAGATTTTAATTCTACTGGAAGCATATCATTCATCCCCTATGGGAGGGACATCATGGTGGTTCGTGTATGACATAAAAAGTATTACAATGTGGGTATTAATGGCCCACAATCCATTAAGACTCATAGTATTTTATGGGGCATATGCTCAATGCCAATAAAAATAAGCCATATATTAAAGACATGACTTTACCATGACTCTACACATGGATGCTGAATTGTATGAGGTATGGGGCATAGACTTTATTGGGTCCATTCATGAGCTCGTTTTCATGGCCCAAGACTACCCTAAAGTCATAACATGGTGCTTAAGGCCACAAGTGACCCCAAGCCAACCCATGATCTGATATCGATTGTGAACATTGAATAAGTAATAATAGAACATCATATGTGAAAACTAAACTAATGAAAACTCTGATAAAATATAATGCTAAAACAATACCCAAGATGTATGAACTTTTAGTAAAAAAAGAAAAACTAAAAACAAGTCTGACTATCTGAAAGCCTCTAAAACCTGAGGAGTTGATGGGACAAACCCCCAACTAACTCCAACTGACTGAAATAAAGGAAGTACTAAAAATAACTTGTCCTCAAAGGAAGAGGAATCCTCACTCTTGTTGCAGAGGGGCGGTGAACTGACTAAGGGCGATCGAGGAACTAAGCATTTGAACCTATGTTATAAGACAACATAGCACAAAAGAGAGTGTACGATCAGTTTGTTGAATGTACTAGTATGTAAGATAGGGACTACAGACACTGAGCATGAATGCATGAGCATGTACAACCAATGCAAGAACAAGTAAAGCATGTGCTGAAATAATCTGTAAAATCAATTAACTGATAAAATTAACACTTGGTCCTACAAACCTGACTTGATGTGGTCTGAATACTGAATTGAGACAGTGGGTGCTAATATTTAACCGACATGCCCAAATTTGAGTAAATCGGGGACTAACCTGTAACCCCAGTTAGAAGGGTGTCAATACCTTGCTCGGGTACTAACACTAATGGTGTGGATCCACAAAGATTATGTCCTAAAATACTAGCATTTTCAATCCTAAATTGGCGGGTGACCTCTAAGAGAGTGTCAGTTCTAAACTGGCGGGTGACCTCTAAGAGAATGTCAGTCCTAAACTGGCGGGTGAAAGCTCATAACCTACGCTAGCTACGTAGTTCTGGAACTTAGGGACTTCTACTAAAGGTCGTAGTCCTATACTGGAGGTTAAGACTTCATCCCTAGGTTTGCTGGTGCTAAGTTTCACTCCCAACTGAACTAACACCGAAGCATAACCTAGTGCATACACTATGACTAATATGCTCAAATATGAAATTCTAAAAATAACAGAGCATGCATAATTTGATGTAATCATGAACATGTAAATTGATGTATTTATCATAATGTAATACCGGTGAGCGATCAATATAAAATGCTATAAATTTTATAGTACAAAAATAGTGTGAATAACTTGAAATCTTGAAAACCGTAGCATACATGATCATCTAGGTATCGGGTGTTCATAACCCACCAGCACTGAAAATATAATTTAAATATAATAATTTTAAAGTAATTACATGATACGAATTTCATGAAATAAATTTAAGAATCCAACAATTTCATCAATGTAACAAATTATCATGATTAAACTATGGAAGAATGCTTGAAATTATGACGAAACACTATTTCATGGTAGAATTCAAGAATTACATGTAAAGATTATGGAATTTATACTTTTCATGGAACCCTAAATCATAATAGAATTAAACTTAAGAATTGGGGAGAACTTTGGGACTCAATGGGTGAAAGGAACCCATTAATGAATATCTCACATACCTGAGTTGCTTGAATTCTTGAAGAAAACTTTGAATTGAGACCTTGGGAGAGTAAATTCCTTGAAGAAAACCCTTTGCTTTTGTTCTTGAGAATAAGAGAGGATTAAACGTTGTTAACTGACTGAAAAGGGGAAATAATGTCTCTTTAATGTATTAAGTCGTGGATTGGGTGTTTCAGAAGGACAAAGGACCAAAAAGCCCTTCACCCCTTAATAAAGGCTGCACGATTTTACATTGATACATACACAGTGCCTATCGCAGAGGCTAACCTCTGTGACATGCTATGTATTACAAAGACTAATCTCTGGGACATGTTGTGTATCACAGAGACTAACCTCTATGACATATTAAAAACACAGAGGCTTACTGACTCCATGGTCCAAAATCACCCCGAACCTATTCAAAAAATTCCAAAACTCTCCCAGATGACCCTTTTAATATTCCTAAACATATTTCAACTCATGAATCAATGTTTCAAACACAAAACGTCCAAAAATAAAGTGTTCGGAATTTTGGGGATATTAAACTGGCCATGTCACTTGTACTTAGTGTCAGATAATTGCTTTGGGACCTTTAAACATGTGATGAATAGCTGAAAAACTCATCTAGGATTTTGGCGGGTATTATAATATGTCCCCCTTGGGATCATTCATCCCCGAATGAAATTGTCTGAGCTTAGATTCTAGAAGACTGAGATCATGTACTAAATACTTATGAGCTGAATCATGACTAAATAACTGAAGCTGAAACATGATGCATGGGCTGAATTAACTTTTTTATGAATGCATACTATGACATGACCACAGTTGGATAGCTGCGATAAAAAAGAAGAGCATCAATTTAAGGGAAACCATTACCTCAAACTGAATCTGAATTCATAGATAAAAGATGGGGATACTTGGCTCGCATATCAGCTTCTGCCTCCCAAGTAACTCCCTCAACATACGGATTTATCCATAGAACTTTAACTAAGGGGACTTCTTTATTCCACAGCCTATGAGTCTAACAGTCAAGGATTTTAATTGGGACTTCTTCATAGGAAAGAATATCTTTCATGCCCATAATTTCTAAAGGAATGACTGAAGTTGGTTCACTAATGTATTTCTTTAGCAAAGAGACATGAAACACCAGGTACACTGATGCTAATTTTATAGGAAAGTCCAATTCAAAGGCTACCTTCCCAAAATGACTCAAAATCCTATATGGGCCAACACAGCAGGGACTAAGCTTTCATTTCTTACCAAAACTCTTCATCCCATTCATAGGTGAAATTTTCAAATAAAACAACTCACCAACATCAAACTCAAGATCTCTTTTCCTCACATTAGCATAGGATTTTTGTTGACTTTGGGTTGTCTTCAGCCTTTCTCAAATCAATTGAACATTCTTCATCACCTCACACACTAAATGTGTCCCTATCAAAGCAGCCTCACCAACTTCAAACCAACTAATAGAAGATCTAAACCTCCTTTCGTAGAGATCTTTAAACAGAGCCACATGAATACTAGAGTGATGATAGTTGTTATAGGTAAACTCAATTAAAGGTAAGCGGTCATACTAATTACCCTAGAAGTTGATAACATAAGCTCTTAACATATCCTCTAAGGTCTGAATAGTCCTTCTTCCTTACCATCTGTCTGGGGATGAAAATTCGTACTCAGATAAACTTGGATACCAAGACCCTCCTAAAAAGCCTTCCAAAAATATGAGGTAAACTGAGTACCTATATCTGAAATAATGGTTAGTGAAACTACATGTAAAATTACCAACTCCCTAAGATAGAGTCTAGTATAATCCTCAGCAAAAAATAAAGTATGGACTGGCAAGAAATGGGTTGACTTGGTCATTCTATCCACAATAACCCAAGTCGAATCAAGCTGACGACGCGTACGAGGTAACCCTATAACAAAATCCACATTCACTACTTCCCACTTCCAAGTGGGGGTTCTGAACTTCTGAAGCATACCACTAGGCCTTTGGTGCTCAACCTTAACTTGTTGGCAATTCAAACACTTAGCTATGAATTCTACAATATCCTTCTTCATAACTTTTCACCAATATACTTCCCGCAAGTCATCGTATATCTTAGTGGCTCCTGGGTGAATAGAATATTGAACACCATGTGCTTTTGCTAATATTTTTTTTTCTCAAACCATCCACACTCAAAACACATAACCTGCCCTGATAGCGCAACACACCATCCCTCCGGGAGAAAACCTCAACTTTCTGATCTTAAATTTTCTTCTTTAACTTCACCAAAGTAGAATCCAGTCTTGATTTTCCTTTACCTCAAAAATTAAAGAAGACTTCAAACCATTTTGAACCTATATACTACCTTCAGTCGAAACAACCAACTGAACACCTAATCTAGGAAACTGATGAACCTCATAGGCTAACTCATTCTTATCCCCCTCAACATGAGCAACACTTAGCATAGACAATCTCATAAGGGCATTGGCCATAACATTGGCCTTACCTGAGTGATACCGCACACTCATATCATAGTCCATCAACAACTCAAGCCACCTTCTCTGGAAAAGATTCAAATCTTTCTATATGAACACATACTGTAAACTTTTATAGTCTGTGAATACATCAACATGAACCCCGTAAAGGTAATGTCTCTAAATATTTAAAGCAAAGACAACTGTTGCCAACTCAAGATCATGACCCGGGTAATTTTTCTTATGGGGTTTAAGTTGTCTAGAGGCATAAGTTATGACCCTACCTTGATGCATTAACACACAACCAAGACCCACTCTAGAATCATCAAAATACACTATAAACCCATTAGAACCCTCTGGTAGAGTCAATATTAGAGTAAAAGTTATTTGAGTGTTCAACTTCTAAAAACTCTTTTTACAAGAATTTGGCCACTAAAACTTGACTTTTTTCTGAGTTAATCTAGACATAGGAGAAGAAATAGATTAAAATCCTTCAAAAAACTATCTATAGTAACCAACTAAATCCAAGAAACTCCTAATATCTACTAAAGAGATGGGCCTAGGCCAGTTTCTTACTACTTTGGTCTTTTGAGGATCAACTTGAATGCCATCACCATAAAATGACGTTACTAATAAAAACTACTGACCTCAACCAGAATTCACATTTACTGAACTTAGAAAATAACTATGATCCTTAACGGTCTTCAAAACAATCCTGAGATAGTCTGCATGATCACTCTCACTATGGGAATAGACAAAGAGGTCATCAATAAAGACTATAATGAACATGTCCAAGTACTGCTTGAACACCCAATTCATCAGGTTTATAAAATAATCAAGAGCATTCTTTAGTCTAATAGGCATACTAGAAATTTAAAGTGACCCTACCAAGTTCTGCAAGATGTCTTTCGGATGTCATATTTTTGACTCTAAGTTGATGATAGTTGGATCTGAGGTCTATCTGATAGAAATAGTTTACACCCTAAAGTTGGTCGAACAAGTCATCAATACTGGGGAAAGAATACTTATTCTTAATTGTGACTTTGTTTAATTTATGATAGTCGATATACAATCTGAGGAAACCATATTTCTTGTGGAAGAAGAGAACTGGAGCACCCCACGGAGAAATAGTAGGCCTAATGAAACCTTTATCTAAGAGATCTTTCAAATGTTCCTTCAATTCATTAAGCTCAACTGGATCCATTCTGTAAGGTGGGATTGAGATAGGTTGGGTATCTAGGAGGATATCTATTCTAAAATCAATTTCTCTCGAGAGAGAAACTCTGGGAAGATCTTTAGGGAGCACCTCTGGAAACCTTATTCACTAGTAAAACCAACTCAAGACTTAGAGTTTAAGAATTTAAGTCGTTGACTCAGATGAGATGGTAAATACAACCCTTGAATATCATCTTTCTTGCCTTAAGATAGGAGATAAACTGATATATAGGCACTGAGGTACTACCCTTCCATTCAATAATGGGCTTACTTGGGAACTCAAACTGGACAATTCTATTTCACAATAAACTGAGTCATGGCAAGAGTGGATCCAATCCATATTAAAAATGGTATCTAAATCAATCATCTCTAATTCTACGAGGTCTATTGAGGTAACTTTCTGAGATACTATAACTGCATAATTTTTGTATACCCGTCTAGTAGTAATAGAACTACTGACTAGAGTAGACACTGAGAAAAAATCTACTAAGATTTTAGGACTGATACCAAAGTCTACTGCTATATAAGGAGTCACAAAAAAATGAATAACTGGGGTCTAACAATGCATAAACTTAAAGATGGAATACTTGTAACGTACCTGTAACCATATTAGGAAAACTTTCCTGATCCTACCGATTCTGGAGGGAATAGATTTATTTCTTGTGTTATTCACTAGTCACACTAAAAGTTGTACCCTATTGGGTCGAGCATCCTTCTAGAGTTGAATAAAATTTTGACTGACCCCGCTAACAAAAATCCTTCACCCTCTATGAAACCATTGGGCACTCCCTAATCCTATGGCCTAGCTTACTATACACAAAACATGCATCACTACCTACCCTGCACTCCTCCTGATAGTTCTTATCATATCTCCTACTAAGTGGATTGGTGTCACCATTATTCATGCTACCCTGTTCCGTAGAGCTGGCACTCTATCTCGATTGTCCTGCCTGAACTTCGACACTAGCGTACTAGCTGAAAATGGGGCTAGAGCTAAAAATTTCTAGCAAAATTGATAATGATTCCCACTATCAGACCTTTGTTGTGAGAAGTTGAAGCTTCTAATTCTGGCCCTCTTATTTTCTCTTTCCTTCTCTTTGAGCTCACTTGATTTTGGAAGACATGAATACTGAAAAAATAAAAACTTTTCCTAAGACATCTTGTAGCCTCTCACTCAAAAGTGTGGTGTGCTTCACACCCATGCACAAGACAATACTCAATGTGAATTTTAGACATACTAGGATACTTTAAAACCTTAGGCTCTAATACCAAGTTTGTCACGACCCGAGACTATCTCTTAGTTATAAAATGGTGCTTAAGGCCATAAGTGACCTCAAGCCAACCCATGATCTGGTATTTGTGGTGAACACTGAAAGCCTCAAAAACCTAAGGTGTTGATAGGATAAACCCCCAACTAATTCTGACTTAATAAAATAAAGAAAGTACACAAAACAAACTACAAATAACTTGTCCTTGAAGGAAAGGGAATCTCCACTACTATTGCTGAGGAGCATAGAACTGACTAAAAGAAATCAGGGAACTGAGCGTTCAAACCTTTGTTAAAAAATAATATAGTGCAAAAAAGAGTATGCGATTAGTACTTTAAATGTACTGGTATATGATATAGGAACTAACTAAAAAATATTCAGGTATTGAGAATGAATGCATGAACATATACAATGAATGCAAGACATAGTAAAGCATCCACTAAAATAATCTGTAAAATGAAATAACTAACAAACTAAACATTTGGTCATGCAAACCTAAGCTGATGTGGTTTGAATACTGAACTAATACTGTGGGAGCTAATATTTTACTGATATGCTATCTGAGCTAATCGGGGTCCAACCTATAGCTCTAGTTGAAAGGGTATCAGTACCTTGCCACGGGTACTAACACTGATAGTGTGGATCCACAAAGCTGATAACCTATGTGGGTGACATCATATAAACTGCACTGGCTATGTAGTTCTGGAACTTAGGGACTTCCACTAAAGGTCTCATTCTTGTACTAGCGGCTGAGCCTTTATCCTTAGGTTCGCTCGGTGTTAGGTTCCACTTCTAACTAAATTGACACGGAAGCATAAACTAGTGCATGCACTGATGATTGATATACTCAAATATGGAATTCTAAAAATAACTATGCATTCATAATCTAAAATAATCATGAACATCTAAATTGATGTATTTAGCATGATGTAAGACAAATGACTGCTCATTATAAAATGTTATAAATTTTTTGGTACAAACATAGTGTGAATAACTTGAAATCTTAAAAACTGTAGCATGCATGATCATCTAGGTATCGGTTGTTCATAACCTACCAGCATTGAAAAATACAATTTAAATATGATAATTTTAAGGTAATGACAAAATAAGAAATTTCATAACTTAAACTTAAGAATCCATCAATTTCATCAGGGTAATGAATTATAATGATTAAAGTATGGAAGAATGCTTGAAATTATGAGGGAACACTATTTCATGGTACAATTCAAAAATTACATGGAGAGATTATAAAATTATACTTTTCATGGAACCTAAATCACAATAGAATTAAACTTGATAATTGAAGAAATCTTTGGAACTCAATGGGATAAAGAAAACTATTGATTAATATCTCACATACCTGAGTTTCTTAAATTCTTGAAGAAAACATGGAATTAAGACCTTGGGAGAGTGAATTCCTTGAATAAAACCCCTAGCTTTTGTTCTTGAGTATGAGAGAAGATTAAACATTGTTAACTAACTAAAAAGGGGCAAATAATGTCTCTTTTAATGTTCTAAGTCGTGGATTGGGTGTTTAAGGTGGAGAAAGGACTAAAAATCCCTTCAACCCTTAATAAAGGTTGTATAATTTTACATTACAACATAGCACAATGCTTATCATGGAGGATAACCTTTGTAATACACTATGTATTACGGAGACTAACTTTCATGACACGCTGCGTATCATGAATACTAACCTCCGTGGCACATCAAAAATGTGAAGGCTTACTACCTCTGTGGTCTAAGATTACCTAAAACCCCTTTTAAAATTCTGAAACTCTCTTGAATGACCCTTTTAACATTTCTAAACACATTTCAACTCATATATCAACCATTTCAAACATGAGAAGGATAAAAATAAAATGTTCAAAATTTTGGGGTGTTAAAATGGTCATGTATCTTATACTTAGTATGGGATAATTTCTTTGGGACCTTTAAACATGTGATGAATAGCTGGAAAACTGTCTAGAATCTTGTGATGTATTACACTTTCATAGCTAGAAATATATCCTAGTGTCATAGGACTATGTATCAAAGTTAGTAGAGCTATAGCACTTCCAAACAATATAGGGAAATGTATAACTACATTTCTGAAAAGAAATATCTTCTTGAGGTTCAGTATGCCTTGAGAAATAATTAGCAATGAGGGTTCATATTTTTACAACATAGTGTTTCATTCTCAGGTATCAAAGTATGGTGTTAAAAAACACCAATTAGTGACCCCTTATCATCCACAAACTAGTGGTTAATTAGAGGTGTCAAATTGGGAAACAAAAACTATTCTTACCAAGTCAATGAATGATGATCGAACCAACTGGTCTCAAAAGTTTGATGATTACCTATAGGTATATAGAACTGCATTTAAGATATCTATTGGGATATTACATTACCAATTGGTTTTTCGAAAGACATATAACTTTCTAGTCGAGTTTAAGTATAAAGCCATATGGGATCTCAAAAAGCTCAACTTTAGTTAGGGTGAAGCCTCAAATTTAAGGCTTGAGCAAATCAATTAAATAGATAAGTTTTGGTTGAGAGAATATTAGAAGGATGCACTCTATAAGGAAAAGATGAAGATCTACCATGATTAGAGGATCAAAAGAGAGAACTCAATCCAAGTGATTTAGTAGTATCGTTAAATTTAAGGATCAAGTTATTTCTGGGCAGACTCAAATCCAAATGGCCCAATTTATTTACAAAAATAGAAGTATTCCCTTCTAGAGTTACTGAACTTGAAAATTAAAAAGGAGAATGTTTTGAAGTGAACGGACACTAGATCTAGCAATACTTTGGAGTACTTAAGGGGGTAAAACTAATGGAACCTGTATACCTTGATCAAGTCTGAGTAATTAAGGTACTTAATTTGTACCACAATGTAAAATTAGGTGCTACTCGGAGGCAACCCATGATTGTTATTTGTAAAGTTTACTTTGTATTAATTTTTATATATTGGATATGGTTGATGTATGTGTTAAAGTGTGCAGGTATAGGCCTTGAAACTAGATTAAAGTAATGTCTTAGATAATGGTCCATTAGTAAGTTGATGGCCCATTGACCCAGTCGGCACTTTAGATCATCAAAAAGGGTGATTCTAGATAAGGTCGATAGGGATAGCTACAAACCATTAGGAACCTAATGAACAACCATCTTTACTATCACCAAGTAGTTAAAATAGGAAACATTCTAGATAAGGATGGCAGTTAGATCGATGGACCATCGAGTATGCGATGACCTAGTACCTTACCATCATTTAGAGCATAAAAATCAATTATTTTGTGTAAATATGATGGTGCCCATGACGTACTGTCATGCACTTGATATATCATCCAACCTACATAGGCTAAAAAAATTTTTTTTTCTTTTATTAACTAACTAAAACACCCTAAACTTTAGCCCAAGAAAAAATTTCCTGCATTTTGAACTTTCTGTGCACCATACGACTATACCATACCACTCGTATATTGTAGATATGGGTCAAGGACCCTAGTTATATATTGGGCAGTGTCATTGTAGATAAGTTCTGTTCTTGGTATAAGAATTTATCATATGAGTAATATGTACATGATACGCGGAGTATAGTTCCAAACCCTATGTTTTTCAGTGTCTAGCCTTGACATTCTGCTTAGGGTATGACTTAAAGGGTACTAGTCATATAGTAGGGTACGATTTAGGCGAAGGAGCCATATGTTGGAAAAAATATGATGTCCAAAATTCATATCAAGGTACGAGTTGAGGTTTCCACTCATATGATGTGGGTACGAATAGAGAGGTCAAATCATACCCTTCTATGAGTCTTTTATAGTTTTTAAGCTGAGGGTATTTTAGATATTTGCCACCACAATCCCTTAAGATCCTACATCTTATAACACTATTTGGTCCCTTATTCCTCACTTTGGAAGATCAAAACACTCTCATAAGCTCTCTAAAAACCTCTCAAGGAAATTAGGCTAGGGTTTCATTAAGGTGGTCATATACAGGCTTAAGGATCAAAATTTATTCATGAATCGTAGTAAATTAGGAATATGACTTTTCCTTCATTTTTATTTCATAAAAATCATATGTTTTAAACATTGTTCTTGACTCATAAATGGTGGTTTTGAAATTCATGGTTGAGGGTTTAAATGTACAATGTTGAGTATTATTCTTTCATGATTTCACTTATGTTTACACATGTTTTGATAGTGGTTTTGCACATGTGAGTATGTGGAAGTTTTGGTTTGATGAATGGATCATGGTTAGCCCTAACATGATGGTTTTTTACTTGAACAGTGATGTGATAATAGTATGCCATCAACCTATTTTTGAAAATATCTATGAAAAGAATCTTACCACATGATAAATTATGCTTTGAAACACTGTTTGGCATAAGAATGTTAATATAGTATGAATGGTTTTGTAAAGGTCTTTATGGATATAAATTTAATTAAATTGTGATTTAACTAAGGCATTCGCCTAATAATGTAAATGGATGGAAAATGATTTCATGAACACCTTGTGGGTCATAAATGGTTTTAAATTGTAACCTTGGTGATTGAATAGGCTAAATGGGTCTGAGTCCCTAAATATTAAATTGAATTGATGACATTGTATATATAATGGGTTTGAGTTCTAATTTCGAATGATAATGGTTATGGCATACTGTACAGTTACAAGTGGGGTAGGTAAGACGATACCAAGGGGATGCCTTTGATAAGTAATTGGACTAATGGTTGTGTGTATATGCAATGAATGTTTTAAATTGGTCTTTAAAGTAGGATGTTTAGCTAGGCCATGAAAGTGGAGTCTGAAGGACTAACACTGGAAACCTCGCTAGCCGGTGTGGTGTCTATAAGATCGAAAGGTTTGAGTTCCTTGAATGAATATATGAATAGATGGTTCGAGTCCCCCATATTGTATACGTTGGTGCTACGTCAAATTAATTATGTCGGGAGGTTTGAGTCCCCCATAATGGCATATACAAATATGGATATTCTTTGGTTTGTACAGTTATACACACTGGGCCCTTCTAGCTAGGGGAGAATTAGGCCAATATAGCCCATGGGTACCCTGTGTTTATGACGATTATGCTACATAGTCTTGGTAAATGTTTTCAAAGTCCATGTTAAGCCTTTTTCCCAATCCCAACACGATATATATGTATGTATATATGCGATTGCATATGATGACTTGAGTTAGCAATATTGATTGAATTATTTTATTCCTCTATCCCTAAGTTACATGCTTTCTCTCTAACTTCTAAATATCTTTGAATCTTATATCCCCACGTAATACAAGATTGGAGATTCTTCTTCTTTTCCTATGCAGTGACCAGGCATTCGAGTGGCTCATGAGTTGACATTGAACTGGTTAATTTCCATAGTTTATAAAACATTCATTTCATGGACTTTTTACTCTACATCATGGACTTTGTTAGTCTTGGATTTTGATTAGTGTCGAAGGCATGTCCCGATATTTTATTAAATTTGGATTGTATAGGCTTTATGGATTATTATGGAATTGGGTGTATTGGTTTAGTGTGTGGTAGTGATAAATGGTTCAAACATTTCTTGAGATGTTGTTAGTCTTATATTGATCTATTTTATTATATGTTTGGAGTTCATTAGATACTTGTGGTTGATATATTGGTTAGGTGAGGTTAAGGGGGTGATAATTGGTCCAGGTGCGACTTGAGATTCCCTTCATAGACATGCCCTAGTTTGGGTCATGACAAAGTTCGTATCAGAGCCTAGGTTTAGGGTCAACTGGGTGTCCATAAAGTCATGTCAAATAGAGTCTTTCTTATGGGTGTGTAGCACGCCACACTTATAGGAAAGAGGCTAGAGACATTTAGGAATGTTTTCCTTTCTTGTTATTTTATTTTTGAGCTATAGAGTCTAAGGTCTTGGATTCTTCTGATCTTTATTTGCTCTTCTACCAGATCATGCCTCCAACAAGATATGATGTTCATGCAAACTCTTTTGTCCCATCTGAGGACAATATAGATGGGTCTAGACCCAGTCAAGGGTTGCTATCTGACTATCCTCATGGGTTTCTACCTTTCCTCACTAATCCTACTCTTGAGGATGACACACATACTCAGTCGCCTCCCAGAGAGGTTTCTAATACTGAGTTTAATCACTCCATTACCTTTTTGAATTGGTTGGTGACATCTGATTCACAATAGTTTGGTTCTCTTAGTGTTGCTATGGGTTTATCTAAGGCCACTATAGTTGTCCAATTTATGAGATTACATCCTCTGATATTTACTAGTACAAAGGTTGAGGAGGATCCTCAAAGCTTCATTAAAGAAATGGAGAAGATCTTTCGGGTTATCCATGCTTCGAAAGTTGAGGGTATTGAGTTTTCTACGTACCAATTGAATGATGTGGCATACCAGTGGTACAAAGAGTGGGAATATTTAAGAGGTGAGGATACCAATTCTACCGTGTGGGATGATTTCTCTAGTGCATTTTTGGACCTCTTCTTTCCTTAGAAGTTAAGGGAAGCTAAAGCAGAAAATTTTTTAACTTAAAGAAAGGGAGAATATTATTCAAAGAGTATTCCTTGAAATTCTATCAGTTATCTCGGTATTCTCCTAAATTGGTATATAATATGAGGGCCCGAATGAGAAAGTTTGCATCGAGATTATCTCGTTACTTAATCCTTGAGATTAAGGCTGCCTTGTTGATCTAGGACATAGATATCTCTATATTGGTTATGTATATACAATAGGTCAAAGAGGGGAAGAAGAAATAGGCTGAGATCGGTGAGAGGAAGCATAAGAGGTCTCAATTTTTAAAACAGAGTAGGGACTAATAGCAGAGTGGGATATGGCCTGAGAGGAAGAGTTAGAGGAGTCCAAACTCTAATTCAATGGCTCATTCTCCCTACCTAAAGTCATTAGGAGATAGAAGTTTTTGCGGTGGTGATGCTTCTAGGGCACAGGTTGCCCATTCTCAGGCCAATTGGGCCCTGAAACACTTAGATTTTTAACCATTGAAAAATTGCCTCATTTGATGTCTCTAGACTTAGTACGACTGAGGGTACCACTCGTACCCTTTGGATACGAGTTGGTAACTCCTTATCGTACCCTAGGAAGTATGGTGAGGGTCACTCACTGTCCTAGGTATGAGTGAGGCTTCAACTAATCGTACCTTAAGGTACGAGTCATACCATGACCAATTGGATAGAGTAATGCTTTGATCAAAAGTGGACTATTTTTTGTATAGTTGATGGATATGAGTTAAAATCTAGGGTACCTAGGGTATGACTACTTAAGTGAGTCATATGGTGAGTCATACCCCTGAACGAGTTCAACTCTCAGCTTTTAACTAAGGGCCTTGTGATTATTTCCCATGTCTAAAACCCTAATCCCTATCACTATATAAATGTGTGTAGCCTCCTAAATAGCTATTTTGATGGATCAAACACCCTAAATACTTTTTCAAGCTCATCTTTTAAGGATTGGAGGCTAGGGTTTCTAGGGTGATCTTTAAGAGGCAAAGTGAAGTCAATAGTCATAATGATTCAAGTTATTAAAGGCATGTAAATCTTACCCTTGCTAAATGACTCTAAACCCATGTATTTCACACTTGGATTAGTAAGTGCACATGGTGGTTTTGAAATTAAATGAAAAGGATTTTGTTGCCTAATGATGATTCTTGCTTATACCTATATTTATATATGCTATTGATTATAGTTTTGCATATATGGTCTAACATCTGGGTTTTGAGTAACCCTAGTGTTGATGATTTTTACCATTAAATTGTCCTTGGTAAAGTCAAGTACACAAGGTACTTGGGAAAATATCTAAGTGAGATATCTAGTTATATAATGATGATGTTTTGAACTAGGGCAATGGTCCAATATGTATGAATGCTTGATAAATGATACTATAAAGGTAAAATGAGCCATTTATTGTGTAATTGATGCCCTAGATAGTTTGATGAATAAGAAAGAGGTTCAAGTCCCTAACATGAAAATGAACTTGAATTGTGTGTTGAATTAAATTATGGTATAGAATTGCTAATGAAGTGTGAATGGATCGAAAGGGTCTTAAGGACCATAGTTTAAATTATATGATGAGTTGAACTAAGGAATTGGCCTATTGAATTAGTTGAGCAAAGAAGGCACCCATGTACACTTACTAATCCAAGTGTGAAATGCATGGGTTTAGAGTTATTTCACAAGGGAATAAGTTACATGCCTTAGACAACTTGAATCACCAAGAATATTGACTTTACTCTGCATCTTGAAGATCACCCTTAAAACCCTTTCCTATTAAAATAGTTGAGCAATGAAGGCTCCCATGTACACTTACTAATCCAAGTGCGAAATAACTCTTAACCAATGTATTTCACACTTGGATTAGTAAGTTGTGATGACTTGAGGTTAAAGTCCTTTGCCTAATAAAATTGCTTGTGGTTAAAGTCCCTTGCATAATGAGATCTCAGAAGGTTGAAGTGCCTCAGCAAATGAATTAGCTTGGGGTTAGAGTCCCTTATCTAATATGGCATAAGGTTAGAGTGCTTTGTCAAATGTAAAAGTATGTGGTTAGAGTCCCTTGCTTGAATGAATGTGTGTGAGTAGTTGGAGTCCCTCACTTATATGAATACGTGTGAGTAGTTAGAGTTCCTCACTTAAATTGATATATGTAGTTAGAGTCCCTTACTTGATGATATGTGAATATGGTTAAAGTCCTATGCCTAATGAGAAATGCTTGAATCTATAAGTGTGAAAGGTTGGAGTCCTCCATTGCATGTATGATGAATTAGTGGTTCCAAAGTGTTGATAAGACTTGACCCCTTGGTTAGCATGTGATATGTCTATATGTATACATAAGGTTATGAATGTGATTGAATATTACATATATTGACTTATTGTTGAATGATAATGCTATTCTATCCTTATCCTTGAGTTATACGCTAGCACTACAACGGCTAACTATCTCTGGATACTATGTACCTACGCGATATAGGGGCTAGAACATCTTCTTTTCTTTTTGTATAGTTATTAGGCAATCGAAGCAATCAGTGCACTGACTTGGGAGTTGTGAGCCTCCTTACTTCGAAAGACATTTCTTCTTTGTTTCCTACTTTTAGACTTAGTCTTATTTGGACTTGACTTGGCTATTATCAAGGGCTTTTCCCTACATATACTTTTCTAAAATTCAGTTGGATAGAGGTATTATTGATGACTGTGGACTTGGGTATATTGGTTAGTTGATGAATCTAATAAAGTGCTTAAACATATTTAATTTTGATTTGTATTATATTTTCTACTATCTCATTGTGGTCGGGATTCACCGACCCTTGTGATTGATATGATAGTTATGATGGGTTATCGGGGCTACCTCTGATTCATGTGGGCTTGAGGTGCCCATATTACATAGCCTGGTTGCAGAGAGTGTAAAGTTGGTATCAGAGCCTAGGTTCATGGTCAGTTGGGTGTCCACAATACCATGTCGAGTAAAGTTATTTTTATAGGTGTGAAGCAAGCCACACTTATTAAAAGGGAGCTATGAAATATTTTAGGAAATATAAAAGTGACCCTCCTATTCTGTCATCTTAAGGGGATGCTACTAATGCTGAGTTTAATCGCTCTATCAACCTCTTGACTCAATTAGTAGCTTCTTAAGTAGAGCGTGGTGCTCCAGCTACTATTTCTTCTGAGGCTACAGGAATTGGCTAATTTATGAGGTTGATCCCTCGTATGTTCTCCAATATAAAGGTTGGGGATAATCCTCAAGGCTTCGTTGATGAAATGGAGAAGATCTTCCAAATCATGCATATTCAGAGATTGAGGCCGTTGAGTTTTCTTTCTACCAATTAAAAGATATAGAGTACCAATAATATGAGGGGTGGGAGTTGTCTACAGGTGTTGATTTTAGTCCCGCCATGTAGGAGGAATTTTTTAGGCTTTCTTAGACCGCTTATTTCCTCGAGAGTTAAGGGAGGCAAAGGTGGAAAAGTTTGTGAACTTGAAGCTAGGGAGGCTTTCTATTCAAGAGTATGCCTTGAAATTCCATCAATTGTCAAGGTATGCTCCCAGGATGGTTTATAGCATGTGGGCTAAATGGTATAAGTTTGTCTCAAGATTGTCCCATGAGTTTGTCCTTGAGATCAAGGCGGTTTTCTTGATTGAGAACATAGATATTTCTAGGTTTATTATGTATTTGCCACAAGTAAAAAATAGAGAAAAAGAAGCAATTTGAGTTTAGTGAGAGGCAAGGAAAGAAATTT
Source organism: Capsicum annuum (assembly GCF_002878395.1). Lineage (NCBI taxonomy): Eukaryota > Viridiplantae > Streptophyta > Magnoliopsida > Solanales > Solanaceae > Capsicum > Capsicum annuum. The sequence goes on from NC_061117.1 coordinate 164,057,364, forward strand.
AGACCTTTTTAGAATGTGGTGGTGATAGTGGCACTTAGAAAAAGTAGAGAAGCTCAAGTTCTTTCTCCATGGATAATGTTCTCTCTCCTTACCCAAAGTTTTGGGTGATTGTCAGGCTCAGTTTAGTGGTAAGTTCTAGGCGTAAGGTTCTCCATATTAGACTAGTGGTGCCCAGTAAGATCCACCCCACCCTCATTGTAGATTTTATGTTCAGATTCATCATGGTTTGTGTGAGAAGGGGAGAAACAGATATTTCCATTGTGGTTAGGTTGGGAACATGTAGCCTGAGTGACCATCCTTAGTAGCTTATTTGGCCAACAGGGCCCTAATTGCTACTCTATCTTCTCCTAATCAAAGGGTGTTATGTCTGCCTCTACTTTCGTTTTTGGCACCGGCGTTGGTCGAAAATTCTTGTAGGCACTTGCTACTAGCCAGGATTCTGAGGCGTCCCTTGATGTTGTCACATGTATGTTGAGACTTTTTTCCTGTGATATGTATTATTTGATTTATCTAGGGTCTACTCTTTCTTATGTGACCCCATATATGGTTGTGAATCTTAATTATTGTCCTGAGATCTGTCAGCTCCTTTTCTATTTCAACCCCGGTTGGAGACCTTGTGGTTGTTACAAGGGTTTATAAGGGGTGTGTGATATCGATTGCTGGTGGGGGCACTCTTATAGACTTGATAAAGTTGGACATGGTTGACTTTGATATCATTTTGAGGATGTAATGGTTGTACTCGTGCTACGCTTTCTTAGATTGTCGGACCCATAGGGTCATGTTCAAATTCCCTAATGAGATGGTCATTGTATGGGAAAGTGTTTCCCTAGTACCTAAGGGAATGTTCATTTCTTATTTAAAGGCCCAAAACTTGATTTAAAGGGGGTGTTTGTATCATTTGGTTTGAGTTAAGGATTCCAACTTAGAAGAGCCTTCTCAAGAATTTATTCTTGCGGTTAATGAGTTTCCTGAGATGTTTCTCGATGATCTTATCGGTGTTCCTCCTGATAGGAAAATTGATTATGGGATTAATCTTGTTTCAAACACTCATTCAATTTTTATCCCTCCTTATAAATTGGCTCTAATGAAGCTAAAAGAGCTTAAGGAGCAATTGAAAGACATCTTAGATAAAGGTTTTATCATCCTAGAGTATCTCTATGGGGTGTTCCCATGTTATTCGTGCGCAAGAAGGATGGTTCCCTTTGTATGTGCATTGATTATCGTCAATTGAACAAAGTGACCATAAAGAATGAATATCCTCTTCCTAGGATAGATGATTTGTTTGATCAACTTTAGGGTACAAAGTGTTTTTTTAAGATTGATCTTAGATTGAGTTATCATCAGCTTAAGATTAGGGATGCGGATATCCCTAAGACGTCCATTAGAACCCGGTATGGTCACTATGAGTTTCTTATCATGTATTTTAGGTTGACCAATGCCCCAGTGGAATTTATGGATTTGATGAATAGGGTCTTCCGTCCTTTCTTGGACATATTTGTCATTGTCTTCATTGATGATATCTTAGTCTATTCTAAGAGTGAGGTGGATCATATCGATTACCTTCATGCCATTTTGCAAACTTTGAAGGATCAATGTTTGTATGCTAAGTTCTCCAAGTGTGAGTTTTTGTTGAAAGTTATAGATTTTCTTGGGCATGTCATCTTTAGTGAAAGTTCATGGTAGATCCCCAAAAAGTTGTGGTGGTTAAAAAGTGGCCTAGACCTATAAATCCAACCAATATTCGGAGCTTCTTTGGTGTAGCCGATTTCTATAAAAGGTTTGTGGAGAGTTTCTCTACTATAGTGCCTTGTTGACCAAATTGACCTAAAAAAAGGTCAAGTTCTTGTTGTTCGATGTATGTGAGGGTAGTTTTGAGATGTTGAAAAATAAGTTGACTTCAGTTCCAGTTTTGACCTTGCTCGAGGGTAGTGAGGGATTTATGGTATATTGTGATGCTTCTCGTGTCGGTCTCAATTGTGTGTTGATGCAACATGGTAGGGTGGCCTATGCTTCTAGGCAATAGAAAATTCATGATAAGAACTACCCACTCATGACATAAAATTGTTAGCCGTGGTCTTTCTATTAAAGATTTGGAGATATTATATATATGGGGTGCATATTGATATCTTTTCCGATCATATGAGACTCCAATATGTGTTTACCCAAAATGAGTTAAAGCTTCGACAAATAAGGTGGCTCAAGTTATTGAAAGACTGTGATATGAGTCTTCATTACCATCTCGGTAAGGTGAATGTGGTCGTTGATGCTCTAAGTAGGTTATCTATGAGGAGTTTTGCCCATATAGATGAGGATTAGCCAGAATCGGTAAAAGAGATTCACCATTTGGCTAATCTTGGAGTTCGACTTGTGGACTCAAAGGATGGTGGTGTATTTATGCTTTCAGTATCTCAATTGTCTCTTATTGTTAAGATAAAGGAAAATCAAGCCTTGGACCCCGACTTGATAAAGATCAAGAGTAATGTGGGTCAACACAAAGTTGTGAACTTTTTGATTGGTGGTGATGGTATCTTGAGATACCGAGGTAGACTATGTGTTCTCAACATTGATGGATTGAGGAAAAGGGTCATGGTTGATCCCATTATGCCATTAATCTCGGTTTTACCAAGATGTATCACTATCATAGAGGGTTCTATTAGTAGGGGAAATATGAAACGTGATGTGGCTAGCTATATAGCCATGTGTATGGTGTGTCAACTAGTGACAGTTGAGCACACTAGACCTGGTATGTTGTACCAAGAAATTGTGTTTCCCAAATGGAAGTAGGCGGAATTTAATATGGATTTTGTTACCAGTCTTCTTAGATCCTAGAATCAATGTGATTCGATTTCGGTCATTGTTGATAGAATAACCAAGTCCGCTTACCTTTTTCCCATGAGGACTAATTTCTCGATGGAAGAATATGCTATGTTATATCTTGCGGAGATCATGAAGTTATATGATGCATCAATTTCTATTATCTCAGATCATGGTCCTCCATTTTCATCCAACTTTTGGAATTCGTTCTGAAATAGTTTGGGTACTAAAATGTGCAATAGTACTGTATTCCACTGGCAAATGGATAGACAAGCGGAAAGGACCATCCAAACATTAGAGGATATGTTGTGGGCTTGCGTGATTAATTATGGTTATAGTTGGTATGACCACTTGCCTTTGATTAAGTTCACCTATAATAATAGTTACCACTCTAGTATTGGTATGGCGCCGTTTGAGGCATTGTTTGGTAGGATATGTCGATCTCCTATTGTGAGGTACAAAGTTTACGAGGGTAAATTGCTTGGCCCGAATTTATTCCACCAAGCCCTAGAGAAAGTGAAGGTGATTCGTCATAGATTAAAAGCTGCTCAAAGTCGCCAAAAGTCCTATGCATATATGAGTTGTAGGGACTTAAAGTTTAGTGTTGGCGATTGGGTATTCTTGAAAGTGTCTCCTATGAAGGAAGTGATGCAGTTTGGTAAAAGAGGAAGCTTAGCCACCGATACGTTGGTCCCTACTTGATTATGAAGAGGGTTGGCAATGTCACCTATAAGTTGGAGTTGCCTTCTAGTTGCCCAATCTTCCATGTCTCTTTGTTGCAGAAGTGTATGGGTGATCCTTCATTGGTTGTTCCCTTGAGGGGAATTGGTATTTTGGTCTCTTTGTCCTGTGAGGAGATCTCGGTGAGGATCTTGGATCGGCAAGTTTTTCAGTTACAAACAAAAGAGGTGGCTTTGGTGAAGGTTCTATGGAGGAACCAAAAGTTTGAGAAAGCTACTTGGGAAGAATAAGAGGACATGAAGTCCAAGTATCTGTATTTTTTCTCATTTTGGAAACTTGGGATGGAGGTATGTGTTGATCTCCTTACTTTGATTTATGTCTTTGATAGACAATGGGTTAAAGTCCTTAATATGTTGAGTGATTTGTGTAGTTTTAGACCATGGGTTCAAGTCCCAAAAGTTTTGAAATTATGTGTGTTTTGTTGTGATGGGTTTAAGTCTCCTGTATCTTGAGTTGATTCACGTCTTTAGTAAATGATGGGTTTAAGTCCCTAATCCTTGAATTGAGTAAGTATCCTTGATAAGTTGATGGGTTGAAGTACCTAAGTTGTAAAATGAGTATGTATTGATAAGCCAGGGGTTTAAGTCCCCAAGCTTTGAAATGAACAAGTGTCTTTAGTAAATAATGGGTTTGAGTCCCAAAGACAATAAAGCGAATGATTGATTAATAGTGAGCAGGATGTGTGTTATATCTTAGTTACATGCTTTTCCTAACTTGTTTGAAGTTTGTATTGATGTGTGATGACATGTTATCTTATGTTTATTTCTTGCCTTACCCATTATTCACGGACGAATGATCCAAGTGGGGGAGAATTGAAATGCCTAGACTTTGAACCATTGAAAAATTCCCTTATTTGATGACTCTTGACTTTGTACAACTGAGGGTACCACTCGTACCCTTTGGATACGAGTTGGTGACCCCCTATCATATAGTGTGGTGAGGGTCACTCATTGTCCCAGGTATGAGTGAGGCTCCAACCATCGTACCTTAAGGTACAAGTCATAGTAAGACCAATCATATAGAGTGATGGCTCAATCAAAAGTGGATTGTTTTTGGTGCGGTTGATGGATACGAGTTAGGGTTGAGTCTTACCCTTTGGATATGACTCAAAGGTGTGTGGTCATATCCTTAACAGTGTGTGTGACCTAGGAGAATCCTAGGGTACGAGTCAGGGTACACTCATACCCTAAGGTACGACTACTTAAGTGAGTCGTATGGTGAGTCGTACCCATGGATGGGTTCAATTTTCATCTTTTAAATAAGGGTCTTGTGGTCTTTTACCATGTCTAAAACTGTAATCCCTCTCACTATATACGTGTGTGTAGCCTCCTAAACATCCATTTTGATGAATTAAACACCCTAAATACTCTTTCAAGCTTATCTTTAAAGGATTGGAGGCTAGGGTTTCAATGGTGATCTTCAAGAGGAAAAGTAAAGTTAATATTCTTGATGATTCAAGTTGTCTAAGGAAAATAACTCTTCTCCTTGCAAAATAACTCTAAACATATGTATTTTACACTTGGATTAGTAAGTGTACATGGTTTGGAAATCAAATGAAAAGGGTTTTGTTGCCCAATGATGAATAATGATGATTCTTGCTTACACTTATGTTTATACATGTCATTGATGTTAGTTTGCATACATGAATTCTTTTTGTATGTTTTCTAACATGTGGGTCTTGATTAACCCTAGTGTTGGTGATTTCTACCATAAAATTGGCCTTGGTAAAGGCATGTGCACAAGGTGTTTATGAAAATGTCTAAGTGAGATATCTAGTTAAATGATGATGATGTTTTGAACTAGGAAAATGTTCCAATATGTATGAATGCTTGATAAATGATACTATAAAGGTAAAATGATCCATGTATTGTGTAATTGATGACCTTGATGGTTTGATAAATACGAAGGGGGTTAAAGTCCCAAACATAAAAATGAACTTGAATTGTGTGTTGAACTAAATTGTGGTATAGAATTGCTAATGAAGTGTGAATGGCTCAAAAGGGTCTTGAGGGCCACAGTTTGAATTTTATGATGAGTTAAACTAAAGCATTGGCCTATTGAAATGGTTGAGCAATGAAGGCTCCCATGAGGACCATATGGTCATTTATGGTGTTGAATTGGCTGAATAGGTTAAAAGTTCTTATGTATGAAATTAAATGTATATGGATGCATGGACAAAGGATTAGAGTGCCAATGTCGACTAATGATAGTCGTGATGGCTTGAGGTTAAAGTACCTTGCCTAATGAAATCACTTATGGTTAAAGTGCCTTGCATAATGAGATTTCATGAGGTCAAAGTGCCTCACCAAATGAATTGGCTTAGGGTTAAATTCCCCTATCTAATATGGCATGAGGTTAGAGTCTCTCTCCAAATATATGAGCATGTTGTTAGATTCCCTTGCTTGAATGAATATGTGCGAGTGGTTGGAGTCCCTCACATATATGAATACATGTGAGTGGTTAGAGTCCCTCACTTAAATGGATATGTGTGTGGTTAGAGTTACTTACTTGATGATATGTGAATATGGTTAAATTTCTATGCCTAATGAGAAATGCTTGAAGCTATAAGAGTGGAAGGTTGGAGTCCTCCATTACATGTATGATGAATGAGTTCTTCAAAACTGTTGATAAGACTTGCCCTCTTGGTTAGCATATGATATGTCTATATGTATGGATAAGTTTATGAATGAGATTGAATATGACATATATCGACTTGTTGTTGAATGATGATGTTATTTTATCCTTATCCTTGAGTTACATGCTAGCATTAAAACCGCTAATTATCTCCGGATACTATATTCCCATGTGACATAGGGTTCGGATCATCTTCTAATCTTCCTCTATAGTGATTAGGTAATTGAAGTCGTTTCTGCATTGACTTAGAAGTGGTGAGCTTTCTTACTTCGAAAGATACTTCTTCTTGGTCTCCTATCTTTAGACTTAGTCTTATTTGGACTTAACTTGGCTATTGTCAAGGGCTTGTATCGACATATACATTTCTAAACTTCAGTTAAATAGAGGTATTGTGGATGACTATGGACTTGGGTATACTGGTTAGTTGATAAATCTAATGAAGTGTTTAGACATGTTTAAGTTATGACTTGTAGTATGTTTTCCCCTAACTCATTATGGTCGGGATTCACCCGACCCTTGTGATTGAAGTGATGATTATGATGGGTTATCGAGGAGACCTCTGGTTTATATGGGCTTGATTTTTTCATATGTCATGGCCCAATTTTGGGGTGTGCCAGGTGCAGTCCGCACTATCCTACCTTCTTACAGATTGATTATGTGGTCATCATCATCATGGTCTATGTGAGAAGGAAAGGAACCTATGTTTTATGTGTGGTCATATTAGACATATGCAGCGGAACTATCCCTATAGAATTTCTTCTGGTGAAAATATGATTCATGTTTCCTCTTCATCATCTCTTACACCGAAGGGTGCTATTTCTAGCTCCGGCAATAGTCAGAATCTCCTTTATGCTCTCACTACTCGTTAGGAGTTTGAGGCATCTCTGTATGCTATTACTGGTATGTTTAAAATCTTTTCCCGTGATGTGTATTATTTATTTTACCCGAGGTCCTTTCTCTCTTATGTGACCTTATTTATGGTTATCCATTTTGGTTTTGGGCCTGAGTGTCTGTTGGACCCTTTTCTGTTTCTACCCTAGTAGGAGATTCTATGGTTGTCAGAAGAGTCTTTAGGGGGTATGTGGTAACTGTTGGTAGTAGGGAAACTCTGGTAGACTTGATAGAGTTAGACATGATTGATTTTGATATTATTCTGGGAATGGACTTGTTGCACTCGTGCTATGATTCCTTAGATAGTCAGACCAGCAAGGTCATGTTTAAATTCCCTAATGACCCAATTATTGACTTGGAGGGTGGTTCCCTATCTCCTATGGGGAAGTTTATATTTTATCTCAGAGCTCACAGATTAATCTCTAAGGGGTGTCTCTATCATCCAGTTTGGGTAAAATATTCTAACTCGGAGGGTCCTTCTTTGCATTCTGTCCTAGTGGTGAATGAATTTCTAGAGGTCTTCCTAGATGACCTTCCTTGTGTCCCTCCCAACAGGGAGATTGATTTTGGTATTGATCTTATTCCAGACACTCATCCCATTTCTATTCCCCCGTATAAAATGGCTTTAGTTGAGTTGAAGGAGCTTGAGGAGCAATTAAAAGACCTGTTAGACAAGGGTTTCATCCTTCCTATTATTTCCTCGTGGGGTGCACTAGTATTGTTATAGAAAAAGAAAGTTGATTCCCTTTGGATGTGTACTAATTATCGATAATTAAATAAGGTTACAGTGAAGAATAAGTATCTCCTTCCGAGGATTGATGATCTCTTTGATCTGCTTTAGGGTGCCAAATTCTTCTATAAGATTGATCTTCAATCCAGGTATCACTAATTAAAGATTAGGGAAGTGAATATCCCTAAGACATCTTTTCGTACCCAATATGGCCATTTTGAGTTTTTAGTTATGTCTTTTGGATTGACCAATGACCTGGCAGCGTTCATGGATTTGATGAATAGGGTCTTTCGCCAGTTTCTGGTGTACTTTATGAATGAGGAGGATCATGCCTATCACCTTCGTCTTGTGTTGCATACCTTGAAAGATCAGTAGTTTTATGCTAAGTTCTCCAAGTATGAATTCTGGTTGAATATTGTAACTTTTTTGGGTCATGTTGTGTCTAGTAATGGGGTTATGGTGGATCTTCATAAAGTTGTTGTGGTTAAGAAGTGGTTCTGAGCTTCTGGGGTTTATTCTGGTATTATAGGAGGTTCATGGAGAGGTCTTCTATTAATTCTTCATTGACCAAATTGACTTATAAGTAGGTGAAGTTCTTGTGGTCTGATGCTTCTATAAGTATTTTTGAGAAGCTAAAAGATAAGTTGACTTCAGCTCCAGTCTTGACTCTACCCGAGGGTACTGAGGCTTTTGTGGTTTTTTTATTATCATGCATCTAGGATTGGTTTGGGCTGTGTGTTGATGCAGCATGGTAAGGTGGTTGTGTTTTTCTTTGGACAGTTGAAGGTTTATGAGAGAAACTATCCAACTCATGACTTGTAGTTGTTAGTTGTGTTGTTTGTATTGAAAATTTGCATTATTATTTATATGGGGTGTATGTTGATATCTTTTTCGATCATAAGATCCTACAGTACGTGTTCACCCAGAAGGATCTTAATCTAATGTGGTGTCTTGAGTTGCTAAAGGACTATGATATGAGTTTTCACTACCATATAAGTGAAGCTAGCATAGTTGTTGATGCTCTTAGGAGGTTGTCCATGGGTAGCTTATCACATGTAAATAAGGATAACAGGGAATTGGTGAAGGATATTCACCATTTGTCTAACCTTGGAGTCCATCTCTTGACTCTAAGGACGGTGGTGTGATAGTGCAACAGGTAGCGCAGTTATTTCATAGTTTGAAAATAAAGGAGAAACAGGTATTAGATCCACTTTTGATGAATATCAAGGATGGTGTGGGTAAGCAAACGGTGATGGCCATCGATATTGGTAGAAATGGTAGCTTAATGTACCAAGGGAGGTTATGTGTTCCTGATTTGGATGGGTTATGAGGCTAGATTTTGGTTGAGGCCCACAAATCGCAGTTTATGGTTCATCTCGATTCAACAAAGATGTATCATGATCTCAAAGATATGTATTGTTGGATAACATGAAATGAGATATGGCCGACTTTGTGGCTAAGTCTATTATGTGTCAGCAAGTAAAGGTTGAGCACTCGAGGCCCGGTGGGCTACATCAAGAGAATGAATTACTAGTGTCGAAATAGGAGATAATTAATATGGATTTTGTTACCGACTTTTCGCATTCGCAGAATCAGTGTGACTCGAGTTGGGCCATCATGGATAGGATGACCAAGTCTGCTTGCTCACTTATAGCCCGTGAGGACTACGTATTCTGCCAAGAATTATGCAAAGTTATTCCTTTGGAAAATTGTAAATTGCATGGTGCGCCTGTCTCGATTATTATGGATCGTGGTACCCATTTTTCATCACATCTTTGGTGCTCCTTGTAGTGATATTTGGGGACTAAAGTGAGTTTTAGTACGGATTTTCACCCACAATCGGATGGGCAAGCCAAAATGACCATTCAGGCTTTGGAGGATATGTTGTGAGCCTGTGTAGTTGATTATGGTGGTAGTTGGTTCGACCATTTACCTTTGTTTGAATTTTCTTATAACATTAGTTACCATTCTACTATTGGTATATCCCCATTTGAGGCATTGTATGGTAGGAGGTGTAGATCTCCTGTTAGGTGGTTCGGGGTTGGTGAAGCTGGAAAGTTTGGCCTGGATTTTGTTCACTAAGCCATGGAAAAGGTTAAGGTAATTCAAGATAGGCTTAAGACCGCCAAAAGTCCTATCCGAATATGAGGCAAAGGGACTTGGAGTTCAAGGTTGGAGATTGGGTATTTTTGAAGGTATCTCCCATGAAGGGAATAATGCGGTTTAAGAAGAAGGGGAAGATCAGTCCTCGAAATGTTGGCCCATATGTGGTTTTGAGAAGGGTTGTTAATGTTGCATATGAGTTGGATTTGCCTCCTAGGATGATTTCTATTCATCCGGTATTCCATGTGTCCATGTTGCAGAAATATGTGGGTGATCCTTCATTCGTTGTTCCCATGGAGAAAAATTGTATTTTGGATTCTTTTTCCTACGAGGAGGTCCCGGTGAGGATCTTGGATCAGAAAGTTCACTGGTTACAAACAAAGATATGGATTTGGTGAAGGTTCAGTGGTGGAACAAAAAGTCCGAGGATGCTACATAGGAAGCCGAGGAGTATATGAATTCCAAATATCCATTCCTATTCCCAAATCCGAAAAATCGTGCTTGAGGTATGTGTTGTTCTTAACACCTTTGTTTTATATCTTTGTCGATGATAGATTGTGAATCTCTTGGTGTTTGTTTCCAGACTTAAAGGTAAGTGTAGAGATGTTTGAGGTTTAATCGTTCTTGTAGTGCCTCGTCCAATCATTCCAGGACGAATAATCCTAAGGAGGGAAACCAAAACACCCCGAACTTTGGCATTTGCAAAAATTTCCTGAGTTTTTAACTTTTTGTACACCATACGACTACATCATACCAATCGTATGTTGTGGATATGAGTCAAGGACCCTACTCGTATGTTGGCCAGTACCATAGCGGCCAAGTTCTATTCTTTGTATAAGAAAACATCATACGAAATCATATTTATATTATATTAGGAGTATAGCTCCAAACCGTATATTGTTCAGTGTCTAGTCTTGACATTCTACTTAAGGTACTACTTAAACGGTACTAGTCATATGGTAGGGTACGATTTAGGCTAAGGAGTCGTAGGTTTGACAGATTATGATGTCCGACATTCTGATCAAGGTACGAGTGGAGATTACCACTCGTATGATGTGGGTACGAGTAGAGAGGCCAAACTGTACCTTCCTACAAGTCTTTTACAACTTTTAAGCTGAGGGTATTTTAGACATTGGCCACCCCAAACCCTTAAGGCCCCATATCTTATAACACTATTTGGTCCCTTATTCCTCACTTTGGAAGATCAAAACACTCTCATAAACCCTCTAAAAAACTCTCAAGGAGATTGGGCTAGGGTTTCATCAAGGTGGTCATCTAAAGGCTTAGGGTTCAAAATCTCTTCGTGAATTATCGTAACTCAGGCATGTGAATCTTCCTTCATTGTTAGTTCTTGAATCATAAATGGTGGTTTTGAAATCCATGGTTGAGGACTTAAATGTATAATGTTGAGTATTGTTCTCTCATAATTTCACTTGTGTTTATACATGTTTTGATAGTGGCTTTGCACATTTGGGAGCATGGAAGTTGTGGTTTAATGAATGGGTCATGGTTAGCCCTAACATGATGGTTTTTTACTTGAACAATGGCTTTATAATAGTGTGCCCTCAACCTGTTTGCAAAAATATCTATGAGAAGAATCTTGTCACATGATGAATTATGTTTTGAACCATTTCTTGGCTTAAGAATGTTAATGAAGGATGAATGGTTTTGTAAAGGCGTTGATGGACATAAATTTAATTGAATTGTGATTTGAACTAAGTCATTGGCCTAATAATGTAAATGGATGGAAAATTATTTCATGAAGACCTTGTGGGTCGTAAATGGTTTTGAATTGTAACCTTGGTGGTTGAATTGGCTAAATGGGTCCGAGTCCCTAAATGTTAGATTGAATTGATGACTTTGTATAGACAATGGGTTTGAGTCCCAATGTCAAATGATAATGGTTATGGCATATTGTACGCTTGGAAGTAGGGTTGGTATGATGATACTTTCACAATCCGACTTCCAAGTCATGATGCACCTACTAAAACCCACCAGTAGGTAGCCGACACCGTAACCCGGAGCTAAGGCAGTGGGTTACCCTGGTAGAAATGCAAGGAATGGCCTATAACAATTGAACACAATAGCAACAGAAGTGTTCCACAACAACAAATGACTATGGATACCTATTCCTATGACCTGGTAATATCAGTACAAGAGCATCTAAGTTCAAGAACAGGAATTACTATTTCAAGTATAAATAGCCTTAAATAGTATCATACTTTCATCTCGAATACAAAATAAAGAGTAGAGATAGAGGGAAAAAAGGACGACTTGAAATCCAAGATCTCAACCTATCTCCGAAAGATCAACACAGCTCGATCTCACTCAGTGGCGGCAACTAGTACTCGGGTTTGCACCAAAAAGGTACAGAAGTATAGTATGAATACCAAAACAATAGGTACCCAGTAGGCATCATCGGCCGACTGAGCTAAATTATGATATAAAGATGATATAAAGTATGACAATAACTATAAGTCAAGGTACAAAACCAAACCAGAATCAATCGGCCGACATCTCATATCAAAACATACCACAACCGATAGACATAATGAATAACCAATTCAGAAGTATACAGCAATATATATAATTACAATCACATAAATACGAAGTTAACACGCATAAAATCATTAAAGCATAATGTAAAAGAACTTACCACGATGTCTCATACCACCGAGAAGTACACCCAAATGGATATAGAGTAAACAACTCATCACGGCGTCTCATACCACCGGAGTGTGCACTAATAGATCAATTTATCAATGCATCCAGAATATATATACACACACAACTAGCTCACATTTACCATGGTTTCTATATTTTCATTAACGGTCATTTTCTAAGTCCCATAATTTCCATTAATTACCGCAATTCGACACAACAAAACTAATCTAATCATAACCATAGCTATATAGTAAATTAGACATCTAACTCAATAATCTACTCTTTCTAGTCTATCTTACCTAACCATCATTTATTATTAAGCTACTAGTTACTAGTCATCTTAAGGCCTCAAACCATTAGCCTAACCGATTCTTGATAGACCTTTTCATGAAATAGCAACTAATTACTATTCATTAAATAGCCAACTTTCTCATCTAGTCAAGATGCACAACTAAACCATAATTACTATTTAACTCCAAAGATTATTCCTAGTCATCATAGGTACGCTAGCCATCATATACTAAGGGGTCACATATTATCAAACTCATTTATCTAACTTATTATTCAACACCTCGTATTAGTTAACACCATAAATCTCTAAGTCAACACTTAAGTAACCCACGGCATCACCTACTAGGTGTCAATATCACTAATCTTCAACAATGCTAGGTCTATTATATTCATTAGTCACTTAATCAATAATAACTACTAGTTACCACACTTTAACCAAACAAGGTACACAAACAAGTATTCTAGGATTCTAGCAGTCTAATAACATAACCACTTTATGTAACAACTAGCTATCATATAACCCATTTACTAGGCGAAAGTCCATAACCAAACCTTTATTTCAAGACAATTATATATACTAGGTAAATCCTTAACTCTACATATGATTACACTTGCCAATTAGTATTATCTCAAAATTTGGCCTATTCAACTTCTATTTACTATTTAGCATTAACAAAAGCCACGACACTAAGATAGTGATTAATGGTAAAGGATTATAGACAACTTCTCAAGGAAAACCTCATATCCTAAGTGCATACAAGGACTTAACCATACAATGACATAACGACACATACACTGATATATTCAGATATACTTAACATATGTAACATCAACTTAACATCAATATATCCTCCGGATTCACCGGGCATTATAATAACATCAATACCTCTTCTGAATTTATTGGGCATCATCACATGGTCAATATATCCTATGGATTCACCAAGCATCAACATCGCATCAATACCTATTTCGGATTTACCAGGCAATACTATGACATCAATATATACTTCGAATTCACCGGGTAACATCGTAACATCAATATATCCTTCGGATTCACGGGCAACATCAAAACATCAATACCACTTTTGGATTTACCGGGCAGCATCATAACATCAATACCTCCTCCAAATTTACCGGGCAACATCATAACATCAATGTATCTTCCGAATTCATCAGACAACAACATAACAACAATATATCCTCCGAATTCACCGGGAAACATCATATAATCAATAAGCACCAAGACAATAAAAATGCATACATATGTAGTCAAATAAGTAACAAGTACAAGCCCACAACAATAGAGAGTAGGAGAGGTAAGGAAATACATATTAAGGTACTTTACCAATAATCATCACCACATTATATGATTAGATGCATGGGCATGTATATCTAAATGATATGAGTGATCACCACTTTTCCAAGTTTCATCATGATTATTGTCAAGTAATTATAAGTCATGGGTATGCCTTCTATAATCCTTCTTTTATCCACATGGTTCACAATAATAGAGCGAGAGATTCTTTTACACAAATATTAGCCTAGTTATTATGCTTGAAACATAGTAAGAGTTGTGACATAATTCAAGGCTCACGTCGTAATCTAGCTAATAAGTTAAATAATAGAATAATCATCTAGCTAATAAGTTAAGTAATAGAATAATCATAGGTTCAATTCACAAGACCTTCCAATGCTATCCATATCATGAAAAAATGATAATCAGTCAAGTATACATGTTATTCCAATATCGGAAATATGCATAAACCATATACCAGGCTTAGCCATTAAATCACCAAAGCATAATCTATGCGTTCAACACCTATCTGGGTCACTAAGAAATTACATAGTTCAAGCATATGATGGGTCAAGTTCCGCTTCTAATAACCCCCAAAAGTTCTCTTCTACGAGTCAAACTTCTACTTGGAATTAGGCTAAGTTATATAAATCATACTTTAAGGGCTTACCAATCCACACTAGTTCTATGGGATAATTCTCCTTCAAGGATTACTCCTAATTTACCACAAGCACCTAAAGTCATTCCACAACTAAGCAAATCTAGGTCAACAACTATTTAGGTGAGTGACTTTAGGTGCTTGTGGTAACTTAGGAGTAACCCTTGAAGGAGAATACTCTAATCTAACATAGAAACTAGAGTATTCTCATTCTACTCATGAGATTATAAATCCGAGTAACCGAGGTTCTAGGCTATAGGTCAAGCCTTACACATTACAAGTTCAATAGCCTAAGTGTTCCAACTAGTCTCAAGTATTATCCTCTACCATTTCAACACCTAAGACCCCGCCCAATCTTATCAAGATATCACAATTATAGTACAATAAAGTTCAATCTAATTACAATTAAGCCTAACCTACCTTGAGTCCAAATAGCTCACGAACCAACAATCTTTGCTTTTCCTTTTCTCGAAGCTTCTTCCTCAAGCAAAGCTATAACATAATCTATGCATTATTACAAGAATAGCAACACCCATATTGAACCATTGTGATATGGGTCCAAAATGACACCAAAAACCCCCAAGTATGTCCTATATATGGAAAATGATTTTATAAGACCAACCCATTGTTCAAATACCATTAAAGAGTTAAAGCCCTTAAGAAATTTGTGCAAAACAATCATATTTGGGGCTAAAAACAAGACTCACTCCATTAGGGGTATTGAGTGTAAAAATTAAGATATCAACACCAAAATTGAAGGAATCATACCTTACATTTGATGTCATCCACGATACACAAGCTGCCAAATAATACCCAACACACATTTTAAGAATTCTACACTGTATTAGGGTTTCGGGACTCAAGAAAATAGAGGAAATGACCAAATTTCAACCAAAAGATGGCTTTTAAATGGACTTCTCCAGCCCCCAAGATGCAAGATCATCCACAAGCACTAGGCCGCGATCACACTCATCCAATCGCAATCCTGGTATCTCCAACCATGAGGGAAACGGCTGAAGCTTAGAATTTGATCTCAGGTTTTGACCAATGCCTCGGGTTGCATCCGGAGTCCGATATGAGCAAATGAGATATGTAACCATATAGATTTTGACGTTCCAGATGAGTTGGAAAAGTTAGATTTCCCATACAATATAATTTTACTAAAGTTTTTACTCGGTGATCACTGTGGACCAATAAAGACTTCTAAATGGGGATATGGTTCTGAAAACCAAATAAACTACCAGGTAACCAGACTATCGGTTCCAGCAAGTTATAAATGACTTGGGGAAGCTATGGAAAAGATCTGATAGAAAAAATAAGCAGGAACACAAAAAAAATAACTTGAAGGGTCATTACAACATCCACTACTAAGGAACTTTTATCCCTGAAAGTTAAAGACGAAGAAAATAATTGAAGTCTCAAACAAATATGGATACTAAGCCCACATCTCACTCTCGATCTTCCAGGTGGCCTCCTTCACTAGATGGTGTCTCCACTGAACCTTAACTACAAGAATCTCTCAATTACGCAACTGTCTCACAACACTAGCCAAAATAAGTATGGGCTTCTCTGCAAATGCCAACTTCTCATCTAACTGAACTGAATCCCACCTAAGCACATGAGACAAATCAAGAATATATTTTTGCAACATATACACTTGGAAAACTAGATGAACAATTGCAAAATCTTGAGGTAAGGCTAACTCATACACCACCTCGCCCACTGTGCAGAGAATCTCAAAATGACTAATAGATTGAGGGTTGAGCTTACCCTTTATTCCGAACCTCGTCACAATTCTTATAGGCAAAACACAAAGGAACACATGATCACCAACTCTGAATCTCAAGGAAAGGATTCTACGGTCGACGTAGGCCTTCTTTCTACTCTAGGTTGCTCTTAGCCTATTCTAAATCACCCTGACTCTAGCCAACAAGTCCTGAAGCAAATATGTACTGGGAGGTCTTTCCTCAGATATCTCAAACCAATCTATCAGAGAACGACACCTCCTACCATACAAAGCCTCATAAGGCGCTATCTCAATACTCGAATGATAGTTGTTATATGTGAACTCTGCCATTGCTAAGTACTAATCCCACTATCCTACAAAATCAATAACACAGGCTTAAAGTATATCCTCAAGTACTTAAATCGTCTGCTCTAACTAACCATTTATTTTGCGGATGAAAAGTTGTACTTAAATCTATTCGAGTACCCAACTCCTCATGAAATGCTCTCCAACATATCAAAGTAAGTACAGAACCACGATCTGATATGATAGAAATAGGCACCCCATACAAATGAACAATCTTTCAAACATAAATCTATGATAATCTCTCAGCACTGAACATCGTCTGAATAGGAATGAATATGAAGACTTGGTCCACAATAACCCAAATACCATCAGAACCACAAAGAGTACAAGGTAGAACACTAATGAAGTCCATAGTGATTTGTTCCCATTTCCACTCAGGAATGGGCAATCTCTGAGTCAATCCACCTGGACGCGATGCTCCGCCTTAACTTGCTGACACATAAGTAATGAGCCACAAAGTCTACCATATCTTTCTTCATCCCATCCCACCAATAATGTTGCCTTAAATCTCTATACATCTAAGTTGTACCAAAATTAATGAAATATCTAGATCTGTGAGCCTTATACAGAATAGACTTAATCAAGTTATCAAGCCAGGTAACATAAATACAACTCTAAAACCTCAGGATACCCATAAAACTAATAGTGTGCCTCTCAAAATCACCGCTCGCCACCTTGTCATGGAGAAAGCACAACTTTCTATCCTCATACTAACGATTATGAATCTCCTCAAATAAGGAACCTTACTTCCATAAAAGCAAAAATCCTATCAAGATTTAAAATATCAAGGTGAACTATTAAATTGGTTAAGGACTAAATATCCCATGTCGTAGGCCTATGAGAAACAAAAATACAAGCCAAGCAACTCATACTCACTGCCTTCGGACTCAAGGCATCAGTTACCATATTTTCCTTACCCAGATACTACAAGATGGAAATATCATAGTCCTTCATCAACTCCATCCATCTGCACTAGCGAGTATTTATCTCTCGTTATGTCATAAGATGTTGAAGACTATGATGATCGGTGAAAATCTCACAATACACACCATACAAATAACGCCTCCAAATCTTAAGCGCGAAAACTATCGCCGCCAAGTCCAAATCATGAGTGGGATAGTTGATACTCCTTAAGTTTTCCAGAAGCATAAGCAATAACACTACCCTATTGCATCAAATCATCAAAAAACATGGTGAATCCCTCACCTTCGACAAGAAGAGCTAACATTGGAGTTAAAGTAAGACAATCCTTGACCTTTCCAAAGCTCAACTCACTCTCCTTGGACCATCAGAAAGGAAATTCCTTTCGAGTTAATCTAGTCATGAGGTATAAAATAGTAGCAGAGCTCTCAACAAAACGCTTGTAATAACCAGCCGAACTAATAAAACTCTGAACCTTAGTTGAAGATGTAGGCCTAGCCCAATCACAAATTACTAAAATCTTAGTTGGGCCTATCATAATACCCGATTTGGATACTATATGTCCAAGGAATGACACTGACTCAAGCCAAAACTCATACTTTGAGACTTTGTAAAAAGCACATGGTCCCTTAAAGTCTGGAGCACGACCCTCAAATATTGTGCATGCTCCTCACTACTCCTTGAATACATAAGAATATCATTAATAAACATAATAACAAAGGAGTCTAGGTAGAGTCTAATCACATTTTTCATCAAATCCATGAATGCAGTAAGGGCATTAGTCAACCCAAAAGATATCACCTAAAACTAATAATGGTCGTAATGGGTCCTGAAGATGGTCTTCGGGATATCCTCATCCCTAATCCTCAACCGATGATAATCTGACCTCAAATCTATCTTAGAAAACATAGTTGTGCCCTGAAGCTGGTCGAACAAATTATTAATATGAGGCATAGGATACTGGTTCTTCACCATCATCTTATTAAGTTTTCTATGGTTAATACACATTCACATCGAACCATCTTTCTTCCTTACAAACAAAATAGGAGCTACTCATAGGGACACACTTGGTATAATGAAACCCTTACTAAGAAGATCCAAAACCTAAGAATTCAGATCCTTAAGCTCAGTAGAAGACATACACTAAGGTGCCATAGAAATAGGTTGGGTGTCAGGCTCAAGGTAAATAGCAAACTCAACCTTACTATCATGGGGGAATACCAGGCAGGTCAATAGAAAACTCATCATAAAAGTCATACACAATAGGAATAGAGTCTAGCTACAGACTCTCTACATGAGTATCACATACATAAGTGAGATAAGATTCATAACCCCTCAATATAACCTTCTAGCACAAATGTAAGAAATAATCCCTGTCAGTTTGTGGCTTATCATTTCCTGCCACACGATTGAGGGTACATCGAGCATGGCTAAGGAAAAGGTCTTGGCAGAACAATCCATGATCACATGATAGTGGGATAACCAGTCCATGCCCAGAATTAAATCAAAATCTAGCATATCCAAAATAATAAGATCAGCATAAGTATCCACATCACTAACTATCATAACATATAATTGGAATACTCAATCCACTATTAAAAAATCACCCACGAGAGTAGATACGTTTAATGGCACAGATAATAAATCACTAGTCAAGTCCAATCATGGTGTATAATAAGAAGATATATAAGAATAAGTGGGTTGGGATCAAACAATACAACAGACGACTTGCGGAAGACCAAAATAGTACCTATTATAATAGTATCTGAAGTCTCATCCTTGGGTATAGTAGGTACATCATACAACTGACCACACCTTTCACCTGGCTGGGCACCTGATCGACCTCTTGTCCTACCTGTCTGAATACTACCTTGAGCACCCTGGTAACAACCCCGATGACCTCGAGATCTGTCTCTACTTGAGGGATAAACTACCCTAATATGAGTAGCACCCTAGGTTGAAATAACCATCGCCCCATGACTAGGGAAATCTCTCGTAAAATGACCAGGAATCCCACAAGTAAAACAAGAATCACGAGCAGAACCAGAACTCACAAATCTGGCTGAACCAAAGTAACCACCACACCTATCATGGCTTGCAAATGAACCTCTCAAAGACTGATCACCAACCTTACTAGGGCAACCACTAGTACCAAACTAAACTTCATCAGTGGTCTAAATAGTTGACATCACTGGTTGACTAATATGAATATGAGGCTAAAAAGATAGATGTAAAGGATGCCCATCATAAAAAGTACCACATCTGAATCAAGAACTACTACAGCTCCCACCAAATCTACCCTGATACTTGGGCCTCTTATCACAGCCCTCATGGTGCATGCTCTCTATCACTTTAGAATGATTAGAAAACTCAGCTAAATTCCTACCCACAGAAGTGAAACTCTTAGTATCCATCTGAATAGGAAGTCTTAATCCTCTCACAAAGTAGCAAACTCTCTCATACTCAGTATCCAAGATAGAAGTTGTATGTCTAGCCAGCTCATGGAAAGGAGCCTCATACTTAGCGACTGTCATAGAAAACTGCTCCAATCTAGAGAACTGATCTCTTAATCGATCCCTAAGGCTATGAGGCATATAATTCTCCAAGAACGTCTTGGAGAACTGAGTCCATGAAAGGGGAGAAGATCCAACTGGCCTAGACTCATAAAACCTCTCCACTAGTGATAAGTAGACAAATCTATTAAAATATAGTGTAAACCATACCATGATTCTAGATAAGGCCTAACCCATGAAGCCTATCCTCATAAGCAGTCAGAAACTCAAATGCATACTCTCAAGGAGCGCCAAAAAACCTAGGTGGATCTAACCTCAACAACCTACCCAGTATCTTCTGCTCCTCAGCAGATATAGCAAGCTAGGTCATAATTGGTTGAGGGACCATCAGCTGAACAACTGCAGGCATAGGGGGAACCTCAACTACAGGAGCTGCAACTACAAACTGCACTCCTGCCTTGGTAGTCTATGAACTATCAACAATACCCAATAGTTGAACCAAGGCATCTCCAAGAAATAAAGAGGGAATAAAACCTAGCGGAGCCTAGGTTGGTTCCTGACCCACTATTGGCTGAGGTGGAGGAACCTCTAGCTCAGGTCCAGGAACGGGGTTTTAGGGAGGCCCATCATAATCCCTAATGGGAGACACATCTTGAGGTTGTGCTCAAAGAGGAAAGGATTCTTAGGCTGAGTCTCAGAACCCTCATCACTTATAGTTGCAGCACGAGTCCTAGGCATCAATGAAAGAGTAAAGTCAAGAGAATATCCTACAAACCAACTCAAACTCTTAGCATAATATGAGTGAAAGAATTTAAGGACTCCTAAGAATATCCCATAATCCTCCCGGAGATAGGAAATAGACATCAATGTTCCAATCTACAGGACTCTATTAGGCACTTGCTCTTATACCAATAACACTGATGAAACCTACTGATACCAAATTATCACAACCCGACTTCCGAGTAATGATGGCACCTACTAAAACCCACCAGTAGGTAAGCCGAAACCATAACTCAAAGCTAAGGGAATGGGTTACCATGGTAGAAATGCCCAGTATGGGCTACATTAATTGAATACAATAGCAACAGCAATGTTCCACAGCAAAAAACTACTATGGATACCAATTCCCATGACCTGGTAATATCAGTACAAGAGCATCTAAGTTCAATAATGGGAATTGCAATTTCAAGTCTAAATAGCATTAGATAGTCTCGTACACTCATCTCAAATACAAAACATAGAATAAAGATAGATAAGGAAAAGGGCGACTTAAACTCCAAGATCTTACCCGATCTCTAGAAGATCAACACAGCACGATCTCACTCAGCGGCAACAACTAGTACTCGAGTCTGCACCAAAAAGGTATCAAAGTATAGTATGAGTACCAAAACAATGGGTACTCAGTAGGCATCATAGGCTAACAGATCTAAATTAAGATATAAAGATGACATAAAGTAAGACAATAACTATAAGTAAACATATAAGACCAAACCTGAATCATCTCTATCATTAATATACAAAATAACTAATCAACTAAAATAGTAATAAGACATCTCATATCAAAACATACCACAACCATCATACATAATGAATAACTGATTCAAAAGCATAAAGCAGCATATACATAATTACAATTGCATAAATACCAAGTTAACATCCACACAATCATTAAAGCATAAAGTAAAAGAACTTACCACAGCATCCCATACCACTGGGAAGTTAACCCAAAAGAATATAGAGTAAATAACTCATCACAGTGTCCCACACCACTGGAGAGTGCACCAATAGATCAATTTATCAATGCATCAAGAATATATATATATATATATATATATATATATACGCACACAACAAGCTCACATTCACCATGGTTTCTATATTTCCATTAATGGCCATTACCCAAGTCCCATAATTGCCATTAATTGTCATAATTTGACACAGCAAAACCAATATAATCATAACCATAGCTATATAATCAATTAGACATCTAACTCAATAATCTACTCATTCTAGTCTAAATTAGCTAACCATCATTTAATATTAAGCTCTTAGTTACTAGTTATCTTAAGTCCTCCAACCATCGGCCTAATAGATTCTTGATAGACCTCTTCATAAAATAGCAACTAATTACCATTCATTAACAGCCAACTTGTTCATCTAGTCAAGATGCACAACTAAACCATAATTACCATTTAACTCCAAAGATTAATCCTAGTTATCATAGATACTCTAGCCATCATATACTAAGGGGTCACATATTATCAAACACATTTATCTAACTTATTATTCAACACCTCGTATTAGTTAACACCATAAATCTCTAAGCCAACACTTAAGTAACCCACGGCATCACCTACT
Source organism: Capsicum annuum (assembly GCF_002878395.1). Classification (NCBI taxonomy): domain Eukaryota; kingdom Viridiplantae; phylum Streptophyta; class Magnoliopsida; order Solanales; family Solanaceae; genus Capsicum; species Capsicum annuum. The sequence continues at coordinate 164,080,068 of NC_061117.1, forward strand.
AGACTCCAATATCACTAATCTTTAACAATGCTAGGTTTATTATATTCATTAGTCAATCGATCATAACCACTAGTTACCACACTTTAACCAAACAAGGTCCACAAACTAATATTCTAGGATTCTAGCGGACTAGTAACATAACCACTTTATGTAACAACTAGCTATCATATAACCCATTTACTAAGAAAAATTCCCTAACCAAACCTTTATTTCAATAAAATTATATATAATAGGTAAATCCTTAAATCTACTCATGCTTACACATGCCAATTACTTTTAGCTCAAAATTTGGCCTATTCAACTTCTATTCACTAGTTAGCATTAACAAAAGCTATGACAATACCTCTTTAAAAATATGGATTCACCGTGCATCATCATAACATCAATACCTCTTTCAAATTTACTGGGCATCATCACATCATCAATATAACCTCTGAAGTCACTGGCCATCAACATCAAATCAATACCTCTTCCAGATTTATCAAGCAAGATCATGACATCAATATATCCTTTGGATTCACCAAGCAATATCTTAACATTAATATATCCTCTAGATTCACCGAGCAATATCATAACATCAATACCTCTTTTGGATTTACTGGGCAGCATCATAACATCAATACCTCCTCCAAATTTACCGAGCAACATCATAACACCAATATATCTAACGAATTCCCTGGGCAACACCATAATAATAATATATCCTCCAAATTCACTGGGAAACATCATATAATCAATAAGCACCAAGACAATAATAAATATATGCTTATGTAGTTAAATAAGTAACAAGTACAAGCCCACAACAATAGAGAATAAGAGAGGTAAGGAAATACATATCAAGGTACTTTACCATTAATCATCACCATGTTATATGATTAGATACATGGGCATGTATATCTAAATGATATAAGCAATCACCACTTTTCCAAGTTTCATCGTGATTATTACCAAGTAAATTATAAGTTATGGGTATGCCTTCTATAATCCTTCCTTTACCCACTTGGTTCACAATACTAGAGCGAGAGATTTCTTTACACAAATATTAGCTTAGTCATTATGCTTGAAACATAGTAAGAGTTGTGACATAATTCAAGACTCACATCATAATCTAGCCAATAAGATAAGTGATAGTATAATCATAGGTTCAATTCACAAAACCTTCCAATGTTACCCATATCATGGCTTCAATTCACAAAACCTTCCAATGTTACCCATATCATGGCAACAAGATAATCAATCAAGTATACACATTATTCCAGTGTCGGCAATATGCATAAACCATATACTGGGCTTAAATATTAGATCACCAAAGCACAATCTAGGTGTTTAACACCTATCTAGGTCACTAAGAAGTTACATAGTTCAAGATTAAGGAAGGTCAAGTTTCGCTTCTAATAATCCCCAAAAGTTCTCTTATACGAGTCTAACTTTTACCTGGAATTAGACTAAGTTATATTAATCATACCTTAAGGACTTACCAATCCACACTATTTCTATGGGACAATTTTCCTATAAGGATTATCCTAAGTTACCACAAGCACCTAAAGTCATTCCACAACTACGCATATCTAGGTTAATAACCATTAAGGTGAGTGAACAAAGTCACTCTCATCTACTAGAGCAACTGGAGTATTCTCATGCTATTCATAAGATTACAAATCCGACTAATTGAGGTTCTAGGCTATAGGTCAAGCATCACACTTTAACATTTCAATAGCCTAAGTGTTCCAACTAGTCTCAAGCATTACCATCTACCATTTCAGCACATAAGATCCCGCCCAGTCTTGTCAAAATATCACAATTATAGTACAATAAAGCTTAATCTAACTACAAGTAAGCCTAACCTACCTTGAGTTCAAATAGCTCACGAACCAACAATCTTTATTTTCCCTTTCCTCGAAGGTTCTTCCACAAGCCAACCTATCAATAACATAATCTATGTATTATTACAAGAATATCAAAACCCATATTGCACCATTATGCTATGGGTCCAAAATAATACTAAAAACTGCCAAGTGGGTCTCACATATGAAAAATGAATTTTCTAGACCATCTCATTGTTCAAATATCATTAGGGAGTTAAAAACCCCTTAAGAAATCTCTGAAAAACAATTATATTTGTTGCTAAAATCAATCCTTAAGCCAATAGGGGTTTGGGTCTAGAAATTAACACAAAAATTGAAGGAATCTTACCTTAGATTTGGTGTTAGCCATGAAAACGCAAGCTCTTCAATATCTCAATCAACACCTAACACATATTTTAAGGATTTTATACTTTATGAGGGTTTGGGGACTTAAAGAAATAGAGGAAATAGCCAAATTTAGGCCAAAAAAGCTTTTAAATAGACTACTCCAGCCCTCAAGATATGCTTCACGCACACACGCTAGTCCGTAATTGAACTCATCATTATCATACTTACTCAACTATAATCATGGTATTTTCATCTATGATGGGCAATAGCTGAAGCTTAGAATTTAATCCTAAGCTTCGACCAATGTCTCAGGATGCATTCAAAGTCTGATACGAGCAAACGAGATATGTAACCATATAGATTTAGATGTTTTAGATGCATTGGCAAATTCAGATTTCCCATCTAATATTATTTTACTAAAGTTTTTGCTCGTTAACTATTTAGGACCAACAAAGACTTCTAAGCAAGGAAATGGTTTTGAAAACCAAACGAACTGCCAGGTAACTAGACTACCAGTTTTAGTAAGTCATAAATGACTTGGGGCAGCTATGGAAAAGCTCTAATAGTAAAAATAATTAGGAACATGGAAAAAAAACCTGAAGGGTCATTAAGATACCAATGGGATGCCTTTGGTAAGTAATTGAACTAATAGTTGTGTGTATATGTAATGAATGTTTTAAATTGGAATTTAAAGTATGATGTGTAGCCGGGCTATAAAAGTAGAGGCTAAAGGAGTAACACTAGAGACCGCACTAGCCGCTGCGGGTGTCTATATGATCGAGTGGTTCAAGTCCCCTGAACAAATATATGAATGGTAGGTTTGAGTCCCCCATATTATATACATTGATGCTACATCACCTTGATTATTTTGAGAGGTTAGAGTCCCTCATAATGGCATATAAGGATATGGGTATTCTCTAATTCGTGTGCTATATGTACTGGGGCCTTTTAGTTAGAAGACAGCAGGGGATATATAGCCTGTGGGTGCCTTGTTTTATGATGATTATGCTACATAACCCAGGTTAATATTTTCAAAGTTCATGCTACGCTTTATTCCCTATCCTGACATGATATATATGTATGTGTACATGTGATTGCATGTGATGATTCGAATTTGTTTTATTGATGGCATTATTTTATTCTTCTATCCTTGAGTTATATGATAGCGCTCCAAACACTAACCATCTCTATACATTGTATCCCCATGCAATACAGGTGTCAGAGCTTCTTCTTCTTTTTCTCCTCAGTGACCAGGTGTTTGAGTGGTTCGTGAATTGACATTGAAGTGGTGATCTTTCATAGTTTGAAAAAAATCCATTTCATGGTATTGTTACTCTATGTCATAGACTTTGTTAGACTTGGATTTTGGCTATTGTCAGGGGCATGTCCCCATATTTATTGAATTTAGATTGTAGAGGCTTTGCGGATTACTGTGGACTTGGGTATGTTGGTTTTATGTGTGGTGGTGAAAGATGGTTTAGACATTTCTTGAGATGTTGTTTGTCTTATATTTCTCTATCTTATTATATGTTTGGAGTTCATCTAACACTTGTGGTTGACATATTGGTTAGGTGAGGTGAAGGGGGTGATCTCCGGTCTATGTGAGACTTGAGATACCCGTCACGGTCAGGTCCTAGTTTGGGTCATGATACAAACCTAATCGTTCTACCCAATAATATTCCAACCTTTACCCACCTATACAACCATATTCCAACCCAAACCATACGTCATCCAACTAATAAAATAGCCCAAACCTGAAAAAGTTAAAAGTCACCGCTTCACTATTTAATTCATTTCTTCTTCCCTCTATAACTCTCATTAACCATGATGAAAATCATTTTCCCTTCCATAACCCTTACCTTCAAGTCCATATAAATCCAGAAAACTCTATAAATCACCATTACCACCATTAAGTTTCGCTAACTATGTTCCAACCAAATCACCTATTACGTTAAAATTTTGAATTATCTTCTTTATTTTATCTCAACTAAGGTATGCTTATTGTACATTATGTAAATTTATTTTTTTAGAATTTTGTTTTTGCTTGGGTAAGGATTGTGAGTTCTTAGGCTCACCGAGTCGTAGGGCAACATAATTTTCAAATTTTAGAGATGTAATTCTTATAAGATTGTGTTTCCCACCAACTAAAATATTAAATGGATGGTTGATGAAAGGGTGAAGTCTGAGTGGACCTACTTAGACTGGATAATTTCAAACATTTCATCACGTGATGAGATTTATGCCTCCTTCGAGTTTGTAACCTTAATCGCATTCTGAAAAGTTAAATAATTTGAAGGATTTTTGCATCTATAGACTTCATTAATAACTATTTCAAGGCAACAGGTGATTCCACAGAGTGTCAAATCACTTTTCAAGGCCTTAGAAAACTAAGTTTAACACTATTTAGGTGTAATGGTTTGTCTAATAGACCGTTAACATCATGATGGACCCTTTCCTTAACCATAAACTAGCACCTAAATATTGAATAAGAGCAACGATTTAGCTGACAAACCATCTAGAAATTATTAGAGTTATTATTGAATTTTGTCGTAGAAGACAAGTATAGAAAGTCGCAGAAACTTTTGGTGCATATAATGAATTAGTAAAACTTCGAATATAGTGATTATCATGAAAGGGTTAATTTGAAGTGTTGATTTTTGAGAATTATATTGTGAAATTTCCAGAACTAGGACCAAGAACTGAGTTAATATGTTAGGGTCATTGTAATACTAGAAGTACCCCTGCAACGACAGAAGTGTCACCGTAATAGCATCCCTATTTGGCTTGGAAATCACTGCAGCGGTAGATCCTCCGGTACAACAATGTCACTACAAAGACAAAGCGTCGCCACAGTGGCCAAAAATACAATTTTTAAGTTAGAAAAATATTTTTGTTCCCATTATTTCAAAAACTAGTTCAAGGGCTAGAAAAAGGGGAATTTACACCAATTTGAAAGGGGGGAGGGGTTCTTCTTTGAAGTGAGATTCTTATTTCTTTAACTTGAATTCACTCCGTTAAATTCTTAGGATTGTAATAATCAAAGCCTTAGCTGAATGATTTGTTAGCTTTAAGTTCATAACTTCAGAGAATTAGTGGGAAATGATGTTATTGTCAGTTGTTACTAATCCTAGAGTGTTAGAAAATATTTCCAAAGGTAGAATTCATTATTGCTAGTTGAATAACGAAGATTTCAAAGAATTTAAAGCGTATAAAATCCTAAGATGATAAATTAGGTAAATTTCATGAATTATTTTGTTAAATGTGAGTTGCTAATGCCACATAAACTTCTACTAGACTAGGAGGCATTTTTTATCATTTTAATACGTGACAGAACTTACTGATTTCCTGACTTGACTTGGTGTGCCACATCATTTTATATGTGAAAATAATTTGGGCCTCTAGGAAGTTTATACCTTGGACTTAGCAAAACAGGGTTCATCGTTTCTAGCTCAATTCAATGAACTAAATTGGACTTTAATTTAATCCATAGTTATTGAACTTAAATAACGAATCCAAATAGGGATATTTACATAAATATATAAATTATTTACCAATTATAGCACATTTTTATTTTTACAGTTGATATCCTAACTTTTTTATCAAAAATAGCTAAATCCATGGAAAATACATTCTTAAACGTTGTTTCAACAACATTAATAATAAGAAATAACAATAATTTTAATGAATTTTGAATTCAATATATTACACATATTAAAGACGTATTACAATATACATAATTAATATATACAACAACACATTTTTAATACAAATGTATTATAAGTATTGCATGTGAACTTCAAACATTTTGTTATAATTCAAATTTATTTTCGGTGTTAGAAAAGTATTATTTTAGTTAGGAAATAACAAATTTCAAATTCATAAAAATATAGAAATTGAATTCAAATTGTATTACAACAATTGTATATATGCAATATAATTTTAATACAACTTTTCGTACAAATTTAAAAAATTCACCACCTTGATCAGAAACACTATCCAACAACAACACCTTCCATGGGAAATTCAAATCTAAGGAAGCATATAGCCAGAATAACATAAACAACCATCCAAAATAACCTTTAATCCTCTATTAATGGCTTTTCATCACCACTGACTTTTCTCTCCAATAGTGACCATTTTTTACACTTAACAAAAAAACTATACGAGCTCCATCTCTACTAGAACTGGACGGAATCGAAAACAACAATTTCACATCACATCACTGGAGTTTAACGTTAAGATATGATTGGAATTGGAATGCAAAGGAGAGTTGGACTAAGGGAAGACTATGGTAATTTTTGGGGCTAGAAAATAAAGAAAATGGGATGAAATGGTTGTTTGTTGTTTATGGTTAGAGTGTGATAAGTCATCAATTTGTTGACTTACTAGCACATTTTAAGCCTAAATTATCATGCTTTTTTGTTGATTTTATGGTAATTCTTACTTAATGCTCATTTATGTAGGTGAAAGTTAAAAAGGAAAGATGGGAAAGTATAAGACCTTGTATGATCCTAGCTCATTTTAGCCTACTATTGCATGTTAAAGGGGTCCAAGACTTAGAAAATTTCACTAAGTGTTAAGACTTAGTTATTTCAAAATCCCCTTAAACTTCAATGATTTTAGTTTTGACCTTCCTGGCCGTAGAATGCCAATTTTAAGAATGATTCATGATTGGGGATGTCAAAGGAACATCCCAGGTGAGTTTCAAAATTTTTAGACGAGGTTTAAACTGTGTTTGAATGATATAAATAGTCGGGCATCACGATGGAGTTGCATCGCGATGGGTAGTTGAACCAGGTTTAGGGTCACACAACGTTGGCTACTTGACCTAGCCAGGGGTCACACCGAGTTGGCTTCTTGACCCAGCCAGGGGGCGCATCGCATTGGGTTGCCTTCTCCAGTTTCTTAAATCCTCATCATTAAGTCCATGTATTTGCCCATTTATTCACAAATTCTATCAATATAAAGCAATTCTCTCTCAATAACAAATCCTAGCCTCTTCAAGATTCAAGCTCAAACTTTAAGAAATTATGAAGAACCTTCTCGAATTCTTCAATTAAGTTATATTAGATGTTTATCCATTGTCCCTTTTCACCTATGGAGTCTAAGAAGCTATTTTATATTTTAAATTATGAATTTACATGTTTACAATGAGTTAATTTCATGAAGCTTTGATGAATTTTGATTATACATGATGTTTGTAAGTGATTTTAGTTGAAAAGTAGCCCTTACATGTTTGAAGCATGAAATTCTTTGTTAAATCTCCAATGTATTATTTTAGTATTGTGATTATGTTATTCCCACATGTTTAAATCATTCTCATGCCTAAGTTCATGCATTTCAAGTGTTTGATGAAATGCCTAAATGGTTGGATGTGAACAATGACTACTTTTTATGCTTTGAAACTTTAGTATGTTTCTACTGTTAATGTTATTGAGTCCTAGGGGTTATGAATATACAAAAACTTAGTTGTTTACTTAGTCTCAATATTTTAGAATGGTTTCGGATATATTAGAGTATTATCAATTCAATCAGTTATCATGATCAGTTAAACTTAGATTAGTTCAGTAATTTGAGGCAGTTCAGTTGGGAGTAGGATTTAGCATCGAGCAAACCTAGAGCACCTTCCAATAGAAGGTGACTCTTTAGTCCTTCGAGGCTTCACTTTAGTGGATCCACATAGCCAGTGTTAGTTTCCGTAGCACGATACTAACACCCTTCCAATTAGGATCAAAGGTTGGACCACAATTAGCTTATATTGGGTCATGTCGGTTAGAAGATAGCTCCCACAGTCTCAGTCCAGTCACTGTTTGAAAGTCAGCTCAGGTTTACTTGACCATAGAAACATTTTATCAGTTAAATCGGTACTCAAATTTCAGTATTTCAGTTTACAAACTATTCCATTATCATGTTATAGGCTTGGTCATACATTATGAGATTTTACAACATTCACGCATACTATGCATCAGTTATCTCATGCTATTCATTCAGTCAGTTATTATTCATGCACATGAGCTCATGCGAATCAACCTAACCTTTTTTAGCATACCAGTATATTCAAAGTACTGACTGCATAATCATTTCTTATGCTATGATGTCTTATATTATAGGTTTGGATGCTCAGGTTCCCAACTGCACTTAGGCATTCCAGCGTATCAGCAGCAGTACTTATGGTGAGTCCTCATCTATCGAGAACATGGTTGTTTATCTCAGATTTATTTAGGTGCTTAGTATTTTATTTTAGTTAGACAGTTGGAGTTAGTTGGGGATTGTCCCTCAACTCTTATTCAGTCAGTTTAGAGGCTTTCAGATACCGTTAGACAGATTAGTCAGTTTTGTCACTATTTTACCATTTTTCAGACGACTGTTTTCAAAACTTATTTCTAGGTTTATGATTTCAGAGATATTATTTTCTTGTATTTAAAACCTTATAGCATATTCAGTTATTTCCGCATATATTCGTTACCCATATATCATTTAGTGCTCACAGCATATACCAGTTCATGAATTAGCTTATGGTCACTTTTCACTGTAAGCACCGTGTGGCATCCAGGGTGTACTCCTGGGGTATTATAGAAAGTCATTTAAATCAACAAGAGGCCAAATTTGAAAGAAAAGAGTCATTCGCTTTGCATCCTTTTTGCATCTGCTTTGTATTTGCTTTGGAGCTGTTATTCATCTACACTACATCCGCTTAGGAACCGCTCAAGAAGATCAAGATCAAGATGGCATTTTTGTAATTTTCAATTAATGTAGAGTTGGAGATTAAAAAAGGGTTTTAGCTTATTTTTCAAGGCTTGCTTCTTTTTCCCATCCTAGATTCTATCTTTTCATCTTAGCACCCATCTTTTCATCTTAGAAGAACATTATACTAATCTTGAGTAAAGAATATATGTGAGTGATTCCCAATGAAGAATTAGTGATTTTCCATTGAAGATTTACTGAAATTCCAAGTTTGGAACTACATTCTCTTTATTTCTTATGGATGAAGTTAATGATAACTTTGGTATATTTCTACCCTTTTTGTCTATGAGTAGCTAATTCCAAATCTTGGGTTTATGCTTTCTTAGGTTGTGGTAGTGCATGGGTGTTAGCTATTTATCCTCCTAATTAGTTATTTGTGATGGGTGTTGCATTTATTCCATGGTTTAATCAAGAGTTGGGGGTTGAAAATCCCAACCACCCTTGAACCCATGTCATCCTTGAAAGAGGGGATATAGGTGAGAAATAAATGCAACCAATAACTTGAATCATCTAATTTAATGGCATCACTTAGACATAAGGATGCAAATTGAGGTAATAGATATGCAAACTTGTAACACTTGTGAGGTGTTCGAAACAACCCATTTGTGAAATTTGGTGTCGTAATTGTAAGATTGACATCAATACATTGGCATCTAGCCTACCTATGACTTTAGCTAAAGTTTGATAAAGTGTCAAGTACTCATGCATGAACCCACACCTAGAATCGCATAAACCCATGGCCTATTCCCAATTGAATTCACTCTTAACAATTTTCAACGTCAAGATAGTGCTCTAAAATTAAAGTAGTTGTCATTATAAACACATTCAAACTAATTCCCCCACTTTACATTTATGCTTGTTTCATTCACATTATGGGTCGCCTTTTAGTAAACTATCAACACTTTTGAGTTTTGAATTCCATGCTTTCACTCCTTTTGGATTCGACCCCAACCTAAGTTGGGTTATTGTATTGAAAATGATAGCTTACACCTATTCAAGAGTGTAATTTAAGGGTTATTAAAAATGGCATCGTTGCTGGGGAGTGGAACATAGTTTTCACTTTAGTAGTATTTTTAGTTACTTTGGTTTAGCCGTAGTGTTTTATTTAATATTATTTGGTTTTTTTGTTCTTTCTCAGGTGTGTATAATAGTATACATGATTCTATGAGCCAATACAGTAGTAATGTCGGGATGGTTAATGAGTATCTTGAGGATGCGGATCACCTTGGTGATGTGGCCTGAGCTAGTGTTATTCCTATTCCACCGGTGAAAGGAAATGGAGTGTTTCACATTACTATGCTTTATTTTCTTCAAATGAAAGGGTTATTTGGAGGCCAAGCTCATGAGGATTCTAATTTACACTTGAAGAATTTTATTGATGTGTGTTCTCTATTTGGCATAGCCCACATATCTCAAGAGTCAATCAGATTACATTTTTTCCTATTCTCTTTGAAGAGAGAAGCGGTATTATGGTGGTCTTTTCCTGCGGGATCTATCACTTAATGGAGTGAGCTCATAGAGGCATTCTTGGAAAGATATTTTCCTTCTTCTCGGATGGTACAACTAAGGGATGAAATCACTATCTTTCGCCAACTTAATAGCACATCATTATATGAGACTTGGTAATGATCAACAAGAAGTTACTGGAATGCCCAAATTATAAGGTTCTGTATAAAATGCTTCTCCAAATTTTCTATAGGGCATTGGATCAATTGAACAAGACAGGTCGATAATATGGTCAGGGGTTCTCTTGTCAAACTATCATATAGTGTTGCATCAATTTTATTAGATAAAGTTACAAAGCAAAGTAAATGGTGCACACAAGATATATCGAGGTGGCTGTGGAGGCTCCCTCTATATATTTTATGAGCCAAGAACAAAAGAAAAAAAATAAAGAAAGAGATACAAATATGGCTAAAGTGATCATACAACTTGATCTTCTCACCAAGCATGTGATGGGAGATCCTCTTAAGGCAGTCAATGTTGTTGTATCTAAGAATTCTAGAGCTTATGATGATGAGGGAACAAAGTCCCTTGATAAAGAGATTCGATTCTTGTCAAACCAAATGGAGGGTTCTTTTCCTACCTATCAAAGGCAAGGCGGGAATTAAGGTTAGAAGGAAAGAGATCATAATATAAATTTGCATAATAGAGATCAAGATTGGAGAGATAAAAGAGAAATTATGATCGGTACGTGCCTCCACATGATTGGGCCAAGGGTAAAGAGTCAAGTTCCATTGACCCAGATAAGCTCAAAAATGAAGATGTCCTTGCTTCGATTTTAATAGGTATTGAGGGCACTAAAAATATAGTAAGAGAGATGGAAGGTGACTTCTCACAACTCAATAAAATGGTGACATATCACTCATCCTCTATCAAAAAACTTGAAACTCAATTGGGCCAAATCTCAACACAACTTAATGCAAGACCAAAGGGTGGATTTCCTAGTGACACGATTGTCAATCCTAAAAATAACTCTCACATCAGGGATATTATCACTAGGAGTGGTTGAACTCTTGGTAAATATGTTGTTGATCTTGGTGAAAACCCTAATGAAAAGGGGAATAAAGAACAAGCCAATGCAAAGAGAAAGCAGCTAAAAGAGCCAAATGATGATGATCCAAAGCCTAATAAGATAAGTGTTGAACGGTCGAAGGTAGTTACAGAAAATGTTAAAAGTGAGAAAGATCCTAAAGTGGTTGCTGATGATACACCAAAAGCATATGAAACTCCAATTTTTCTATTGCCACAAATTAAAATTCCTCCCTCATTCCTACAAAGGCTCAAGAAGAAGTATGATGATACCAAGTTTAAGAAGTTTCTTGCAAAATTTAGTAATTTATCAGTGAATATTCCTTTGCTAGAAGCCTTACAATAAATGCCCGGGTATGCTAAATTTATAAAGGACTTGGTTACAAAGAAGCGAGTCATGGATTTTGAAATAATTGAGGTAACCCACAATTGTAGTGCTATAATGTCTAGCACAATGGTGGTGAATAAAAGAAGACTCGGGTGCATTTACTATTCCTTGCAATATCAGGGTGTACAAATTTGGAAAAGCATTGTGTGATCTAGAGAAAAGCATTAATTTGATGCCATTTGCCATGTTTTGAAAGTTAGGCTTGGGTTCTCCTAAGCCTACCACTATGAGGCTTCTAATGGCTGATTGTTCAATCAAAAATCCCTTTGGTGTGTTGTATGATGTCTTGGTGAAAGTTAATCAGTTTATCTTTCTGGCCAACTTTGTTATTCTTGATTGTGAGATTGATCATGAGGTTCCAATCATTCTTGGTAGATTATTCTTGGCTACCGAAAGGGCTTTAGTGGATGTAGAATATAGGGAGATAAAATTTTGGGTGAACAATGAAGAAGTATCCCTCAATGTGTGCAAGTCCATAAAGAGACCTATGGACTTAAAAGTGGTGTCGGTAATTGATGTGATAGATGATGAAGTGACTAACCATAGAAGTGAAACTTGTGGATGACCACTTGGTGGGTGTATTATGGAAACTTAGGAGTAAGGTGTTTGAAGAATATGATGAGGTGGTAGCTTCATTGATGGGTCTTGGATCTTATAGCAAGAAACCGGTCAAATTGGATCTTGATTTGAAAAACCATGAGTGTCCACCCACCAGGCTGTCTATTATTGAACCACCTCAACTCGAACTTAAGTTGTTACCATTCCATCTTTAATATATTTTCTTGGGTGAGAATAACACATTTCCAATTATTATAGTGGGTGATCTTGAACCTTGTCAAGTGGATGCCTTGAAATAAATTATGAAAAAGTTCCTTCGTGCTATCAGGTGGACTATCGCGGACATTATAGGCATTCCTTCTAAAATTTGTTCTCATAAAATCAAGTTAAATTTTTATCATGTTCCTAGTGTGGAACACCAAAGAAGACTCAATCAACCAATACAAGAGGTGGTCAAGAAGAAAATCATTAAGTGGCTTGATGTGGGAGTTGTCTACCCAATTTCCAATAGTATATGGTTGAGTCTGGTCCAATGTGTTCCCAAGAAAGGCAGCATGACATTTGTCCCGAATGAGAATAATGATCTTGTACCTATGCGTCCAGTTATGGGTTGGAGATTGTCTATGGACTATCGTAAATTTAAATCATGGACCGATAAAGACCACTTCCATATTCCCTTTATGGATCAAATATTAGATAAACTAGCCAGTCGGGGTTGGTATTACTTCCTTGATGGTTACTCGAGGTACAATCAAATTTGCATGGCCCTGAAATACCAAGGAAAGACCACCTTTACTTGTCTATATGGCACATTTTCTTTCAAACACATGTCCTTGGGTTATGCAATGCACCAGCCACATTTCAACAATGCATGCAGTCCATTTTTGCAGATATGATGAAGAATAGAATGGAGGTCTTCATGGATGACATTTCCATGATTGGGGATTTATTTGATTCTTGCCTTGCTCACTTAAGTAAAGTCCTTGAATGATGTGTGGAAACTAATATTATTTTGAATTGGGAAAATGCCACTTCATGGTCAAGGAAGGCATTGTTCTAGGCCAATAAATTTTTGGAAAGGTCATCTAAGTGGATCTATAAAAAGTTAAGGTAATTGCTAAGTTACCCCCACAGATATCCGTGAATGGAGTTAGAAGTTTTCTTGGCCATGTAGGGTTCTATCGGCGTTTTATTAAGAATTTCTCAAAGATCGCTCATCCTTTGTGCAAGATTCTTGAAAAAAAGGCAAAATTTTAATTTGATGATGATTGTGTAAAGGCTTTTAATTGTATCAAGGAACTCCTTGTGTTGGCTCCTATCATAGTAACCCCCGATTGGTCATCACCATTTGAATTAATGTGTGATGCAAGTGGTGTTTCTCTAGGTGTGGTATTGGGCCAAGGGAAAGAGAAGTTGTTCCACCTGATTTACTATGCAAGCAAGTCGTTGAATGATGCTCAAAGTAATTATACTATTATAGAACAAGAGTTGTTAGTGGTGGTGTATGCTTTTGAAAAGTTTTGGGCCTATTTATTAGGCACGAGAGTGGTTGTGCACACGGAAAACACTGCTTTTAGATATCTCATGGCCAAGAAAAAGGCAAAACCTCAGTTGATTAGGTGGATATTTCTCTTGCAAGAGTTTGATTTTGAAGTAAAGGATCTCAAGGGGTCTGAAAATCAAGTGGCCGACCACCTTTCCCACCTTGAATCCAATCATGAAAAGTTGGGTGAGATTGATATTAATGACACCTTCCCGGATGAGCTAATAATATCACTTTCAGGAAGTGTTGTACTGTGGTATACGGATTATGCTAACTATATTGTGAGCGGTGTGCTTCTCGATGAGCTCAATCAGTATCAAAAGAAGCACTTCCTATTTGATATGAAAAAGTATTTTTCGGATGAACCATTTTTGTTTAGGGAGTGTGCAGATGGTGTGATCTATCGGTGTGTCATAGATGCGGAAATAGAGATATTTTTTAGGCTTGTCACTCTTCTTCATTCAATAGTCATCATGGTGGGATTCGAACAACCGTTAAGGTTCTTCAAAGAGGATATTATTGGCCTACCCTTCAAAGAGATGCTTATGAGTTGGTCAAAACATGCCTCAATGCCAAATGTAAGGTGGTGTTTTGAGGAGGCATGAGATGCCTCTTAGCCCAATCTTGAGGTTGAACTATTCGATGTGTGGGGGATCGACTTCATGGGTCCCTTTGTGAGTTCATATGGAAATAAAGATATCTTGGTAGATATTTATTATTTCTCAAAGTGGGTGGAGGCCATTCTTTACAGAACAATGAAAGAAAGAGTGTCACTTTTTTCTTGAAGAAGTACATTTTTACAAGGTTTGGGACTCCAACGGCAATTATTAGTGATGGCGGCTCTCATTTTTGTAATCGGGTCTCAAAGCTTTGATTGATAAGTATGGGGTGAAGCATAAGGTTGGTACTCCTTATCATTCCCAAACTAGTGGCCAAGTTAAAGTTTTAAATCATGAAATCAAGTCCATCCTTGAGAAAACTATGAATATTGGTCATATGAATTAGGCGAGATAACTCGATGATGTTCTTTGGGCATATAGAACGGCCTATAAAACTCCTATTGGTACGTCTCTCCACCAATCGGTGTTTGGGAAGGCTTTTCACTTACTAGTTGAGTTGGAGCATAAGGATTTATGGACTTTGAGGAAGTTAAATATGGATTGGAAGGACACTTCAAAATCGAGGGTGAATCAACTTCATGAGTTGGAAGAGTTTCGACTCAAAGCATATGAGAGCTCCATGCTGTACAAAGAGAAGATAAAGAGGTGGCATGATGCCAAAATCTTAAAGTGAGATTTTTATGTGGGTGATGATGTCCTCCTCTTTAATTTAAGATTGAAACTCTTTGCGGGGAAGCTTAGATCGAAGTGGTTGGGCCCATTCGTGATCTCAAATGTTTATCCTAGTGGATCTATTAAGTTGAAAGATCACAAAAAGAAGAAATTCATAGTGAATGGGCAACGATTGAAGCATTATCATATGGGTGGATCCGGAGCGACTAAGGTTGAGTCATTTCGCTTCAATGATCCAAAATAATGAGTAAATGATGTCGTGCCACAACTTTAACTAAGGCATTTCTTGGGAGAAAACCCAAGGAATTATTCTTAATATTTTCTAACATTTTTAATTTACATTTTAGTTTAGTTTTGGTTGTTTCAGGTAATATCAAAAAATTTAGGTGCGAGATGGTTGGCTCAGAGACTCAAAACTAAACTTCGAACCAAGAGCTTTGTGAAAAAAATCATGTACCAGATTGTTGAAAATCTGTGCTATACCTACTTGAGTAAGCCAACCGCAGGTGCTAAGCATTTAGGACACAAGTGGCCTACATTTGGAATAAAATCGCAGCAGCTACACTGCCTTGACCTGCGTTGGATATGTCGTAGCAATCCAAATGCAGGCCAGGCACATCTGGAATGTAAGAGCTTGATTTTAGGCAAGAAAAATGAAGGTAAACTACTTGGACCTACATTGTACTTGCTGCAGTAGTCCATTTGAAGGTCAATCGCATGTTGGATGCAAGTCAGGTTGTTACATACTGTCCCGATCTGTGCTGGAACTGATTAAGCAGTCCAGCCACAGGTACAAAGCAGATGGAACGCAGGTTGAGTTAAAAAATATTGAAACTTCATAACGGGTCAGATCTTGTTGGGCTGACCCAACCCGATAAGTCCAAAATCTCTTTAAACACTAAGAAAGGCGCCAAAAGCAGTCAACACTTCAGCATTTTTCATTACTGTTCACTTCTAAAAGGTCCTTTCTCTTAACTTTAACATTCTTTCTTTCTTTAACTAGAATTGCATTAACATGAATTGAGAAGATTCTTTTGGACTTGTGCTTCATCTTTCTCCTCTCTTAAGTCAAGAAAGGTATATTCTTTCATGGTTTCACTTTAAAACTCTCTTAAAAAATGGATATAATTCTTCATACCTCATGATAATTGGTCATTTAAATTTGGATTTTCTGAGCTTATTGGGATGATTTATACCTGTTGGAATAATTATCTTGTCATTGGTGCCTTGTTTCATTTGTTTGATTAAATGATACTCGTTTAAATGAAACTAGTGCACCATGTGTTTGACAAAGTGCCCATTAAACCTTTCTTGTTTATTTTGTCTGGTGGTGGCCCAAGTATGATCATATGAGCATCTTGAATATGTTTGGAGATGATTTGGTGAGATAAGCTTGTTCTCTTGTGCTTCTATTCTTTTTCTCCAAGTTCTTAGTTAGCATGCCCACCATGTGTTTATTGAAATGACACTAAGGGAGGAATGTCTTGTATGCTTGTAATGGTCAATGTTATTTTGCTTAGGGCATAATGTGGAATTTTTTATGCATTATTTGATCCTAAAAATGAATATTTGGTAGTCATTGGTTGAGGGAGTTTGTGAAGAAATATGGCATCCATGGTTCTTGTTGGTCACTCTGCCTAACTGGGAGACATGAATGCTTTCCTTGCCCTATGATAGATTCGATGACATCATTTTAAGGGTATTGATCATTCTTGTTTCCATTGGAGGTTTTGGATGTCCTATGAACTAGTTTTGTGAAATGTGAAGAATGTGAGATAATTTAGAGCCCAAATGATTAAGTGTTGTAATGAATGAATCCTATGGGCTCTAATGATGAAGTTACCTAGCACCTATCAAACAACAATTTTCTTTTCTTATCTTTAATTTTCTTTCTTAACATAAAAAAATCCAAAAACATGTTTTACCTTTTCTCTTTTGTTTTGGTTTTGTTTTGTTTCTTTCTCATAGGTATGTCTCCAAGGAAGAAATTGCCATGATAAGCTAGGAAGGGTAATGCCCCGGATAAAGTCCAAGCCAAAGCTACCTCCGCAACGAGCAAAAAACCAGTCTCCAAAAGTACTCCAAAAATCTTGGATGTTCAAGCCACCATTAATCATACACGGGAGATTAAAAAGGAAACGAATCAAGTTAGGTTTAGGGTAGAAGGTGTGAAAGAGTTATATGATGATTAGGTAACCACTCGGAGGTTCAATCCTGAGAAGGTCTTTAGCATAAAGGGAGTTGACACCTATTTCCCTAAAATCATCGCCGAGGTTAAAAAATGAGTATGGGAACTCTTTACGGATATGACGCCTTCCTCCCACCCACTATTCTACTTTCCAAAAATTGTCTGAGAATTCTATGTTTCCTACATTTTTGACACAATGAACAAAAATATAAAATGCCAATTTTTGAACAACCGTGTCTTGAAAGTGTATTAGTTTGGGGATTGGAAGTTCCTTACACGGCCTCGAAGATAAATAAGCTCTATTTTGCTTATGACTTAGATTCCACGGTGAAGTGCAAAAAGAATATATTTAGCGGCCGTCAAAGTTTTCCGTGGCTTTCTAGGGTGATTTATAAGGGCTTTCCTCCATAGGCTAATTGTATAGGTCAAATCAAGAGGAGAGATTTTTTGGTTCAATCCAAACATTGGCTTGAATTTATTGGTAACCATCTACTCCCCTTAAGAAATGATCAAGATATCATGATTTATAGGGATATCATTGTCGGATGCATCATAGATAAAATTTCTATCAATTTGGGAGAGTTGATAGCGGAGATGATGAAGTTAAGGTCAAAGCAATCGGGCACTTTATTGCCCTTTTCGGCACTCATATCTATGCTTTACCTTAAGTTCAAAGTGTCGCTAATCTCTAAGATTGATAGATGGGTTATATGCACCGTAGTCATTGATATCATACATTATAAGGATGAGGATAACCCTACGGGCATAAAGAGAAAAGCTTTGGTTTTTGTAGACTCGGGTGCGGAAAGGTTGCTGAGCTCAGAGGGGATGGAGATCCCTCTGAATTCTACACTTAATGCTGAGACTCATCATGATTCTACCAGTACTCCTCTATCATCAAGCACCGCACCACCACCTCGGCCCACACAATTGGTACAGTCTTCTACGGTGATGTTTGCTAAGGTTACTTCCATGACTTTGGGAAACAATGATACTCTTACCCGATTGGTGGCGGACATTTCTCAGTTTATTAAGGCTGTTATAGCACCTCTATGAGCCCGCATAGCAAAGTTAAAAAAGAGAGTGGCCACACTTGAGGTGAGGGGAGATTGTAAGGGGTGGCATCTGTGAGGGCAGACCTTGATAGTTTACGGGTGGAGTTTCACTTTTTACAGCCCTCTTTTAGTCTTAATGAGGCGGAGATTGCCTTTCATCCGTAGACTTCTAGCCTAGTACTTCCATTTAATAATTTTTTCGAAGAGGGTCATGAGGACCTTAATGATGAGGATGAGGTTGATCTTATAAAGGGGCTACCAGAGGCCCGACAGGTTGAGCTCGCCTTGAAATTATCCAAGGATGATGAGCATGTACGGATGGTTGGGGGTAGTTCTATCACTCGACATGATGATGAGTCACCCTTCATAGCAGACTCAATGAGAGCAGCCTAGTCTGACGAGGTTTCTATTGAGAAGTGCAATCATTCACCGACAGGGATTCGAGCATCTAGTGTGCCACAGGGAGTCTTTACCCTTCTATACTCTCTTTTACTTTCACATTGGGGACAATGTAATGTCTTTAATGGGGGTGGGGCATTTTTATGATCCGTTTGATGGTCGGTACCTACTGTTTCACTTTATAGCGTTTGGTTGGACAGATTCTATAGACATAATCTATGTTATCACTTTGTTTTTTGTGTGTGCACGTTACGTTTTATCATGTTTATTTACTTTAGCCCTTGTGGGGCTTGTTTTGTTTTTATTATTATTATTGGCATTGCTTTGGATGGGCCCTTGTCGGGCATTTCGATAATGATATCAAATATTGTCTTTTTGTTGTTGAATTTGTGTCATGCGCTTAATATAAATGTGGTATCCGATTGTACGCATTGCTCTTGTCACCTTTTGTAAATATGTGTCTAATAAACTCCAAGGGTTTTCTTTCAAACTCTATTCTTTCCAAAGGAGCAAAATTTCATTTTCTCTTTCTTTTGATCTTTTAATTTAGCCTAGTTTAGTTTCTTTATCGAACCGAGTGATAATTCACCCATGAGGGATGACAAGGTGACATCCATAGATGAAGTATCTAGTCATTTTGGTTAACTAGGAAGAATCAAAAGTTTGAAAATACTTTCAAAATGTCATTGAAAAGAAATGGAATAATTTTGAGAAAAAACCAAAAATATAGTTTTCTTTTTGAATAAAAAGATTAAGGATTTTCTTGAGCTTTCTTTTGAGTGAGACCATTAAACTCAATTTTTAGCTCTCTCTTTATAAGGATGAGTCTTTGATTCGAAGTAACTTATGAAGCTCAAATTGCTCTAATTGGTTGGGAGACTATCTTTTTGCCCTATGAGTACAATGCCATGTATGATGAAATTTTTGAATAATTCTTGTACATATGTGTAGTATAGAACATTCCTCAAGTGTATTCAAAGCAAAATTCTAGGCAAGTTTAGTTTAGAGGATGAACCGAGGCCCTTTTTGACCCATCACATAGCTAAATTCTACCTTAACATTGTTCCCTTATTAATTTATTTGAGTCTCTTTGCCTATATTTCTTTCTTATTGTAATGATAACCATGCTAAAACACCTAAACCCTTTTGAAAATCTCTCTTTTGGCACTTAACCTGCAATATTCTAAATAATGATTAGAGGCAAAAGCCTAAGTTTAGGGGTTATGTATTTGGGAGAAGATGATCAAAGAAAAGACAAGAAAGGTATATGTAAGGTTTTCAACACATGTGCTTAAAAGACAAGAGATTCTCTTGATGATAAAGTTGAATAGCCTAGCTCATAGAACTTGAAACCAAAAAAAATTTTGAATGAGTGAAGGGATAAAAAGGATTTATAGATAGAAAATCTCTTGAAAAAGTAAAAGAAGTGAAGAAAGAAAATAGTGGCTTTGACTTGTTTGGTAAATGTTAAACAAAAAGTTAGGAAAATATGAGAAATGATTTGAAGAAGAACAAGGTGGGTAGTTTGAAATTTTGGGGGTAGAGAGGATTGAGCGATTGCATTGAAGGAGATATTTTAGTCACTTGATCCATATATATTCCTTCTCGTACCTTAAACATTCATCTTGGCCCACAAGACCTTGGTGATTCCAAACTAAGTAAGTCTACGTTAGTGGCGAAAAACAAAAAGGGCAAGCCTATGGTTCTATGCGATGTACTTGAATTTCTTTGTGAGAGTGAGTGTGAATTCTTTCTTTATTTGAGTTCCCTTAAGAATTGAAATGTCTTTTGTGTGTGGATCTAACTCTTTCATGTGAGCGGCATCGGTACTTTTGGGTAGAGGGTAACGTTTTACTATCGATTTGGGTAAATGAGTGAAGTAAGTTGTATTGTGAAGATTGGGACAATCTTTGATAATTGTTTCTTATCTTAAGATGTTTTATGATTTGGAAAGTTCATTTGATACAAACTTGCATCCTTGCTTCATAAATATGTGCTTATTGAAAAGCTTTAGTTTACTTATTTCCATGACATGTTTGGAAAGTGTTTGTAAAGCTATGCTAGCTTATTCCTTTAGTATAGCTTTCTTCTGGGTAGATTTGAGTTAAATACCCTATCTCTTTGACTTATTC
The DNA here is from genome assembly GCF_002878395.1 of Capsicum annuum. Lineage (NCBI taxonomy): Eukaryota > Viridiplantae > Streptophyta > Magnoliopsida > Solanales > Solanaceae > Capsicum > Capsicum annuum. Next base: position 164,101,091 of record NC_061117.1, read on the forward strand.
TTGGTTTCTTGAGGACAAGCAATAGTTTAAGTTTGGGGGTTGATAAGTCCTTAATTTGACGACTTGCTAGCACCTTTTAAGCCTAAATTATCATGTTTTTCATTGATTTGATGGTAATTCTTACTTAATGCTCATTTATGTAGGTGAAATTTAAAAACGGAAGATGAAAAAGTCATTCAAGTCAACAAGAGGCCAAATGTGAAGGAAACGAGTCATCCACTTTGCATCCCGCTTTGCATCTGCTTTGGAGCTGTTATCCATCTGCTCCTTATCTGCTCTCCATGCGCTTTGAAACCACTCAAGCAGATCAAGAGCAAGGTGACATTTTGTAATTTTCAACAAATGTAGAGTTGGAGCTTAAAAGAGGGTTTTAGCTTATTTTTCAAGACCTGGTTTCTTTTCCCATCCAAGCTTCTATCTTTTCATCTTAGCACCCATCTTTTTATCTCAGAAGAACATTATACTAATCTTGAATAAAGAATATATGTGAGTGATTTCCAAGGAAGAATTAGTGATTTTCCATTGAAGATTTATTGAATTTCCAAGTTTGGAACTACGTTCTCTTTATTTCTCATGGATGAAGTCAATGATAACTTTGGTATATTTCTACCCTTTTTGTCTAGGAGTAGCTAATTCTAAATTTTGGGGTTATGCTTTCTTAGGTTGTGGTAGTGCATGGGTGTTAGCTATTTATCCTCCTAATTAGTTATTTGTGATGGGTGTTGCATTTATTTCATGATTTAATCAAGAATTGGGGGTTGCAAATCCCAACCACCCTTGAACACATGTCATCCTTGAAAGAGGGGATATAGGTGAGGAATAAATGCAACCAATAACTTAAATCATCTCATTTAATGACATCTCTTAGACATAAGGATGCAAATTGAGGTAATAGATGTGCAAACTTGTCACACTTGTGGGGTGCTCGAAAAAACCCATTTGTGAAATTTGGTGTTGTAATTGAAAAATTGACATCAATACATTGACATCTAGCCTACCCATGACTTTTAGCTAAAGTTGGATAAAGTGTCAAGTACCCATGCATGAACCCACACCTAGAATTGCATAACCCCAAGGTCTATTCCCAATTAAATTCGCTCTTAGCATTTTTCAATGTCAAGCTAGTGCTCTAAAATTGAAGTAGTTGTCATTATAAACACATTCAAACTAATTCCCCCATTTTATATGTATGCTTGTTTCATTCACATTACGGGTCACCATTTAGTAAACAATCAACACTCTTGAGTTTTGAATTCCATGCTTTCACTCCTTGTGGATTCGACCCCAATCTAAGTTGGGTTATTGTATTGACAACGATTGTTTACACCCATTCAAGAGTGTAATTTGAGAGTTATCAGAGCGAAAGGATCACTGGCGGAGATTCTTTGGCCGGACGGTGCTTCGTCGGAGCTCGACACATCATCGACGATCCAAGCTTCGTCAAAGCTCGGAGCTTCTCCGACCGACAGTGAAGAGGAAGATAAGCCTGGAAGAAGGCAATAAGTTATAAATGATAAAAGTAGGTTATAATCCATAATAAAAAGAAAGTTATACTATTTTAGATAGTAATTGATTTTAAAAAGTGAATATACATAAGTCAACAATATTATTTTGGACTAATATATCATGAATTAATATAATTGTAATTTCTAATGGATTTAAATTCAATTTGAAAAAAATTATTTACGGACACTTTTCTACCAAGTTTAGGTGTTTATCTGGTGACTATTGTCAAGTTTACCTACGATTTAGCCATCATTTTTTTCATCTTATCACTTAATATATTTCTCTTTTTTTGGTCTTCACTTTATATTTACTCATTATAATTTCCTTGTATCTATCGCCAGTTAATCCCTCAGATTCAACATGTAACTTCAAACTCGCCTGCTAACGAACCAACTGTTGATGCAGAGTCCAGTGCTCCGCCATTAATTAAACAACTTCCTTCTCATGGCTCTTGTTACTGTAGCTTTAGCTTCATTCACCATTTTTAGCATTGTAATAAGCTAGATTGTCAGGACTAAACAGAGGTCTTGGACATTTTGAGCATACCTTTTGGTTGTACCGTGGTGGTTGGTGGAACAGAGATGGGAAGGTTGAGAAAGAACAAAAGATTTTTGATATTTTAGGAAACGGATGAATCTGATGTTTTTAAGAAAAGTCAATTTATATAAAAGTAAATGTTGATATTGCATTAATTTAAGTGGATCTGATATGTCTACTATATTGAGGCGAATGAACAACGCATAGCGTTAAGAGGTTTTTAAAAGTTTAGTTTTGATCAAGTTCAAGTATGTCAAGTACAGGGGCCCTAATGACAAACCGCAACAACTACGGCCTCACGGCCTTCCGCCAAATTTAAACATAAGAAAAGAAGATTATGTTATGACTTTGATTAGTTCCCAAAGAAAAAACAGATTTTTTTTCTTTTGCCAACATCATTAAAGATAGATCGTCTTACTAATATCACAATTTTGATCCTCAGAATTATACATCTTGAAGAATGCCATGTATTATAAGTAAACCTTGCATAATTGTGAAATTAACTCCTTCCGCTCTTCTAAGTTGGAGCTATGCTCTCATTTATCCATTTCTCCATAGTTCATTGGAGTTGTTTCAATGGACCATATCCTTCATGGGCCCCCTGATTTTTTGCAGTTTGATCAGTCACCAATGAGAAGAAAAGACAGCAAACTTTTTGCCTTGATAATTTTAACATTTCTTGTACAACACAACCTTTACTTGTACAACACAACCTTGAACTGCACTTCACCTACAAGCTACAGCAAATAAGGACCTAAAATTGAAAGCTTTAGTGACTTTACAACTCTGACAAAAATAAGGCAAGCAACAAAAACCACTGCATCTGCCTACACCTGCACATGACCACACTAAAAGCCTTTTGGCATAACAACAATACCTCTCGAGTTGAGCAGGAGAGGGAAAAGAATAAATTCAACGGCAACCGGACAACAAACAGCTATGGTTGTCCAAAAGCAAGTATAAAAATATACACCAGCCATTAAATGCAACAAGCAATGTGATTATATGCACAGGTTTCTGCACCTTCCTTGATGTGCAAGAGTCAGCTCTCTGGGGCTACGCAAACATTCAGCAATATCCATGTTGCAATGTATATTTCGAACCACCATCAACTAGAACGTTGATGTAAGAAAACAAATCCTGAATTCTCACGGATTAATGGAGGAGGTTCAACATCAGCTATGTCTACTTGTTGCATCGTTTTGGAGATGTCATCCACAGAGAAGGGAATGCTGCATCATAATTTAAGAAAAGATTCTGAATTTGAGGTGCTCAGTTAAAGGTACATGTATGGCAAAGATTGACAATGAGTTATTTAATAAACGATACCTCGAGTCATCATCCAACAAAAAGGAACTGCTAACAGCATTATTGGAGTCCTCTTGCATCATAACTCTCATACATGAAATAACCTATCATTTAAAGCCAAGCAGAAAACCAACAGAGAAATCAGGAACCAAGCAAACTGTACAATAACAAGACCAAAAACTACTGTAAACCTACGTATGAATCCAAACTGTAGGTGCAACCGTGCAAGAACTTACATCTGAAGAAACAGTGTGGGTTCCATATTTGTCATCCCAGTACATAGTGCTAATCCTATATAGTTGTTGTATGCTAAGCACCTAATAAAAGAATAGCCATGTGAAATATAAATTAAAGCAGCAAACGAAATGTCCAAAAGGTTATTTTCCTTTGATAGGTAAAGTAAGAAGAAAATTTTTATGCAGAAAAAATGGGAAGAACGGAGGAGAAATATAGAAAAATGACTCCTTACTGGACAAAGTTCATTAGTGATTTCATGCAATGCCTTTTTGGGCTTTTGATGTATAACCTGCAAGAAGTTGAGAGGAAAAAATGGTCAGATAAAAGCACATGATCACACAAAAGTTCGTTTTGCAAAAAGCCACAAAATCAGTTCTTACTAAGAATCCAACTGCCTGTCTAATGTGCTTCAACTCGTCCCATGCTGAGCCTACATACTGGACATGAAAATACAGAAGTAAGATGGCAAATAGCACTAAGAACTGAAATGATACAGTGGGACATGCTTACTTCTTCAGTTGCATAGCAGCACCATTGTTCCAATTCAGCCAACCCGGCTTTCACAAACTCTCCATTACTAAATGAGCAACACTCACGCCGCAATAGGAGACTGAATGTAAAGAATGTCAACACACAGACACATAAGAAGGTGCAAATGTGCGAAATGGGATCTATTTAATGTACAATACGCACAACAAATTTACAGTCCTTGAAATAATGCAACTATTTACCTGTTGAAAAGTTGAACATTGATAAAGGAGAATATTTGAGTGAAAACCTTCCGAACTAAGAAGGGAGGAACCTACACAGGTGGAGCAATGGAAACATATAAACATCAAGGAGACGAAATGACTGTTGCTATTATTTAACTCCTCAATCTTGAACTTACATAGTTGGCTTTCATCATCATCAAGTAGTTGTTCAAACTTTTTACAATGCTTTGCCAATGAGCAAATAGAGCTTGTTGGGCAGCAGCATTAGCTTGGGATCTTCCTTTGACTAAACTTGCACGAGATGTTCTTGGTGCCTGCAGACATTATGCAGATAATGATCTCACAAAATTAACTCCTTCCCTCTTGCTCTTGGCAGCAAAAATAATCACATTGGGAGAGAACAAAATAGAAAGTTAATAGTGTCCCAAAGAGAAAAGGTGGTCTCTCTATAACTGTTCAGCGTCAAGGCACAGTAATAAGCCTGGAAAGATCCATTCTTTCCAACACCTTTGAGAGTAATAACCTGATTTTTGGTGATTTTTGTGAAATATTTATTTCTGTGTGATTTGACCATTTTATCCCTCCCCGTGGTTGCTTTGTGGTATTTTTAAGGTGTGATGATGATTGGCACAGTTCCCAATGCATTTTGGTGTGATTTGTGCGAGATTGTGGTTTTTGGTGGTTATAAAGGTTTTATAGTTGACTTCGGTCAACATTTATTGATACGTGTGTCCGATGGCAAAATGGACTTGGCCAGCAGATCCGGAACGTCGATTTTACATTAGTAACATGATTGGTGTGGTTTTATGACTTTTATATCTCATTTCAACTCTCGGTTCGAAAAATTGTGAAATTGGATTTTGAGGGTCAACTTTGTGAAAACGTTTTTCAAAAATCTGAATTGCCATTGAGTCCGGCACGTCGAATTTGATAGGGTAGCATAGTTCGTTTGCATTCTCGAGATTCCAGATGAATCCGAGGGGTCCGCCGAGACTTGGAGAATTCCAAGTCTCCAACTGGGGCACCGCTTAAACGACCTGGCAGACAGTCGAGGCTGTCGCTTAAGAGACTTCCCCATCACGTACGCGACATCTGTGCAGCCAGCGGGTATCCCATAGGTGTCGCTTAAGCGATAGCCGGCTCAAGCGACCCGGTGATCGCTTAAGCTATGCCTGGGTGATATAAATTCCCCTTTTTCGCGATTTTTCACTATTTTCGAGACTTGGAGCTTGGGGTTTCGAGTTTTTGGGCAATTTCTTCCATTTTTAAGCTTGGGTAAGCTCCAAACTCCAATTTCAATTATTTTTCTTCGATTCTTATCAATTAAACCTTGTTAAAACGTGAATTTAAAGGTGGAATTTGGGGATTTTCCCTGAAAGGCCTATTTTGGTATTTTCTCAATATAAACCCCAATTTCAACTCGTTTTCACTTGGTGGGTTTTCTTCTATAAGTTCCTTTAATCATGGAAAATATATTTGTTGACTAAAATTTGGGTTTTACCCTTCTTTTTCAGAAACCCATTTCGGTGGTCCGTTTTGACCCGGTCAAAAAATGGGCAATATGGGCATTGTTGGCTTCCTTCTAACGCATAGATTCTATATTAGGTATTTTAGTTGATTCCGGATCCGCTCGTGAGGAGAGAGCTCCGTGATAAAGGTTTTTCGGATCGGTTTTTGGCATGAGGTAAGGTTATGGCTTAACTTTCTTCAAACTAGGATGGGTAGTTAATATTGGTATAAAATCATGTTATGGGTGTGGAAACCAATCATGAAAATGACTATTAATATTGTGTTGCGCCCTCAACATTACCAGTTTCAAAAAAAAAAAAATATCGTGTTGTGCCCATGTGAGGGCCTATGTTGTTATTTAGTGGTATTGAGACATTATCTACTCTGTATGACCGTGTGGGGTCTTGTATGATGTTGTTGGCCTTATGTATGTATATTTGGTGGTATACTTCTTGTGAAAAGCCTAAATTGGAATCTATATGGTATCAATGGCATATTATTGTGTATTTCGTTCTATTGGCATATGATTATATTAGATCCATGGATTGTTGATATATTGAGTGGATCTTGGCTCACATGGTTGGTATATTGGTTGGTTTTGAAAATTCTCATGTTGGTTGGTTGTGAGCACTGCATCCTCATATTATATGCACTTGTGAAACATTGGTACCACTGCGGGAATATTGGTTTTGTGACATCTTTATATACCCTCTGTCGATGCATCATCACATCATCATCTTCATTGCATTTCATACATATTGTGCTCATTTGTGTTGTATTATTTTCCTTGGTGTGATAAATTTCCATTTGTACTTCTTTTCTATACTTGTATTTGGTATACGTGTATATTTGTGATTCTTTCTAGTATTTGTGTATATTATATGTGTATATTGTAGAATTGTTAGTGGAGACGGTGTGGGCTACCATTTGGGACATTTTCTGATTGCAGGTGACGCGCACATAGTGTGTATTTTATATGTTTTATTTTCTACTTTGCTTAATCGGCTTATGATACCTACTGAGTACAAGTGAACCGTACCCATCCCTATTGCGCCCTTTCGGTGCAGATCCAAGAACGAGTGCGCCGCATGGTAGCTGATTCAGGCGGTATCTGGGGTATATTCGAGGTAGCGGATGATCTATGCTTCCGGAGTTGTTCTACTACCTCTTCTTATCTAGTTCATGTCCTATTTGTATTTAGAGACAGATTATGATCCATTTGGTCTATTATTGTATCTTTTGATATTCGAGATGTATTTAGTAGTTCTTACACTGTGACACCAGGTTTTGGAATTTTGTATGGTATTTTTGATTATGTACTTCCGCTATCATCATATTTGTGTGGTTCAACTTCGTTCTAGAAGCCTTGCCTTGGTTTTGGAATTGATTTCTCATTTCATATCAGTTTGGATGATAGGCTTGCTTGTCATGCCTTCCGCGACAAGTGCCATCATGACCATTGGTTTTTGGGTCGTGACATTGGGCTTGAAGAGAAGTGTCATCACTAGTCATTCTCGGGAGGCCTACATTTGTCTGATTTATTTTATAGTGATTTTAATAGATACGAGAAACTCCTGACTTGACCATGCAGAAACATTCAAGAGCTCGCTTGTTGCATATTTACAATACAGATTAACTTCTTAAGTGACAATCAATCTATAAGATTGTGTTGCTTTAACATATTGACTAATTCAAGCATCAGAGAACTACTTGGTACCTACAGTGTATCAACTAATCCAAGTGCTAAAACCTCCCATGTTATCATATTAATACTACATTAATCATAGGGACTAGCTGAAACTACACATCAAGCAGTAAGAATTCTATTCCATAAGATGGGACTTGTGGCATAAATAATACTAGCTCATAAAAAGTAATATACCTGAATACAAAGCCCAAGCAATGGGGAGATCTCTTTCTTCAGATTGTCTCTTATCATTCCATATATTTTCTCCAAAAAGGCAGTGAGCTGCTGCTTGAACAGCAGTGCAGGATATTTGGCCTCAACATGACGTAAGTCATCCAATCTCCCAAGCATACGCCCATTGAGAACTGAAAGCCCAGCACTCTGAGGTGAACCTCGCAAGCCCTACATAAACATTAGAGGTAGCAAAGTAGAAATATTAACTAAGATATGACTTAAAAATTGGGCAATCAGCTGAAACCGAAGAACTTAATATAAACCACAGAGCTCATACTTGGGACATCCTCCCAAACAAAGAAGCTGAACTGGATCTGCGCCTCTGCGGAGTCAAATTAGCAGCCCCGCTAGCTTTAAGTGTTTGTTGAAGCAGCATCAACAATGTGGAGGTATTGCATAACCAGTAGGCTAATACATCATTGTTATCTGGGACCTTTAATGAAGAAGTTTCAGAAATTAATTGTCTTAGATTCATAAACACAGAGTCAGAAAAAACTGGAGTGATAAACAGTACTCAAGTAAAAAGCTTTCTACCTCTATGGCTGAAGCAATGGTTTGTATTATACGGTCGAAAACACTAGTTCTTTCCACTTCAAAGGACCTCCAGTGGAGCAGACATTTGTATATGAGACAAGCTGCAATTGGTTTGCCTCCAGAAAAGCCCAAATCTTGAGAAATGCACTTAATGAGCAAATCTTGATTCTCCTGTGAAAAAGGATAAAATCGTACAAAAATGACTTCAGAATTTAAGCTGTCCAGTGTGATTAAACAAGCATAATTGATCTGGTAATACATTCTGCAAGTCAGCAGACCACTTACCTGCTGCTTTTCATTTAGAGACTTTTGTGGTTTCTCCTCAGATAAAAGCTCCTTTGGACTTGCTACAGCAAGACTCATATCCTATGCCATATAAACAATCACATACATCGAAAAGGGGCATATGCTGAATTAACATCAGAAGTGATAGTAAACACATCAATCTGCAACTACTGAACTTACGGAATTAGGTCTTGATTCTCCATTTATAACGTTTCCATTATCCGGAGTCCTCTGCAATTTCATTACAAGAATAATTATCTATACCATGTGCTGCTATTATGAAATTCTACTACCTCAAAACAATTCTAACAAGATGACAATTGGCAAAGTTTGTGCACCTGTATAATAGTAGTCTTTGGCCGTGCAGATAAAGCTTTTCCAGTAGGTGACATGTTCAAAGCTTGTTGACGAAGTACTTGGTTCTCTGATTCCATATTGGAAAGCTTCTCTTCAAGCCTAAAACAAGAGACAGACAAAGGGAGTGGACAAAAGAGACAGCGTCAGATGCATGTCTTACATTCTTTAAGAACGCAAAATCCTATGTTCGGGAAATCCATTTCACTAAATGTGATTTTTTTTTGGGGGGGAACTGGTAATGTTGAACACAACATGATGATTAAGGATAATCTACTACATAAATCAATGCTGGTTGTTCATAGCTCATAAATCATAAGACCAATGCCCAACATGAATCGTGGGAAATTTGTGCTACTTCTGCTCAGTATGTTTGGATCAGAAAACTCTTGATTAAAAGGTCAGACAAAGAAAATAAACCTATAACAAGAGGTGAATAAGTTGATTCCCTCATAGACAGTCGATATTAATTTACAAACCTCTGCACAGAATCTTGAAGCTGATCTACTTTTCGCTCGGCATTTTCTAGTTTGTTAGCCAGCTCTGTATTCCTGGCCTCTGCATCCCTGGAAGAATCTCTAGCCTCTTCTGTAGCTTTCTTTTCTGATGCCAGCAAAGCCTGGATAATTCGTGAAACAACTTTTCAACCAAGAGAAACATAGAGATCATCTTTATGAGTTCTTTATACGAAATAGCAACCAATTAAAGATCAACTTATTATTATTGGTTTATAATTAGCACATGCATGGGTATCTTTTGAGGTTCTCTTCCTAGGCCAACTCAGAAGCGACTTCAAGGTGGAGAATGAACTTAAGGAGTACACTTGCAGAAACTATGATACAGAATATTTAGCAGCATTGAAGTCGAGCATATTCACTTGATTAGGTGTTTATCCAGAAGAATGGATCAAATAAATGCAGCGAAAGGAATTGAATGTTGTAGTGCTCCAATTATCTTTTTTTTTTATAACTAAGAAATCCTTGAGGGCTGGTGGTGCACGGTTTGAAGCTCGGTAGATAATGGGCCAACGTCTCTACCCTTTTCTAATTCTGGTTAAAATCCATTACCACGATTAGACTTATATGTTCCATAGGGTTTCCACACATTGATCAGTCTTAAGCTTTGTCTAACGAGCTTCATTCCTCTGCCGGCTAGGACCACCAATACCTCGGCCTAGGTCCGAGATAATCCTTTGTTCCGTAGTCCTTGAGCTATTTACAACGAGCCAATTAAGAAGTTTCGGATATACCAGCGCTGCATTTTTGGTCATCACCAATGAAGTTGAAGCCCATCCTAAAGTTGTTCGAACACTTGTAGCACCCCAATTATCAAAGACATGGGCAATACTTCTCTATGAAATCCAAACTAGATATACAATTGGATGTTTGGCAAGGGGGTTTTACTTGCAATAATCAGCGAGTCACTCGCAAAGACAACAAAGAAATTGGTTGGCAGTGGTTTCTAAGGTTTGCGCCCAACTAGAGTGATTAGAGATAATAAACCTTGAGGCAGTGGAACCATACCTTCAAATTATCTACTTCAGCTGACAGGGCATTTATTTTTTCTGTGTCGTGAACTATAACTGGGGTCTCCTTTATGACTGGAGGTGCTTCTTCAATTGCTCTCCGTGCTGCCTCCCTCTCTTGAACCACTTTAGCATTTGCTTCTTCTACTTGCTTGTGCATGGTATGCAGTGCCTCCTGTAGCTTTGCAACTTCTTGGGCTTTAGTATCCTCCAGCTCAGCCTGAATTAATCCAAAGTACAATGGTGTCAGAGTCAAGGAAATGAACCAAAGGGAAACTTCCTAGAAAGAAGAATTAACTTACCCTGAGTCGTTTCTCAAATTGCAACCGCCATGTTAGTTCTTCCACTTTCTTTTCGAGCTTGTCCTTGGCTTCTTTGAGAGCACCTGTTTCCCTTGCAGCCTGCATATGTAATCTCTCACTCACAATGATCATCCTTCTCCAAAACGAGATTATACAAAGACATGATCACAGAAATGCATAACAAACCATTTTGAGATTTCGAAGCTCCTTCCTGGCTACCCTACGCCTCCAACCACACTGAGTAATGATCGCAGCTCTCTGAAGACTTCTGTAATAAGAATAAGCAGCATGGCCACGTGAATGAGCCTGCAGGATAGCAAGCAAAATCATGTATCAGATATTATACTCTTCGACATTTCAAGACTTCATGTATCTTCTACATTATATGATAGGTAAGACCCAATAGCAGTAGAGAGATAAGTTCCTGTATTTTAATTGCAGCTTTAGTGTGCTTCCGGTATCGGAAGTCATTGCGAGCAACCATGGCTCTCATGCCTGTTTGCAACGTAATTGCAGAAGAATGCAGCGTTGTATATGTTATGTGTGCAACATGACATCTGAAGTTCTTCTGAATCTTCAGCGCAGCTGCTTCACGTCTCAGTTGTTCATACAGTTTGCAGGACAGCATCGCTGACATTACGAACAAAAAAAATTATAAACACCCAGTGTTAATAGTTAAAAGGAAAAAACTAACAAGGCAACCGATAAGAGTGCAACAATTTTACTCAGAGAAGACTAGCAACATAAAGTTTAAACCTAAAATGCAGTTTTAATTAGAAATTGGAGCCATTGACATATGTTCTCAACTTTCCTGACCAGGAGAACTCATCAAACCAGTTGACTTCTCGATGCTAGCTCAATTTTGTATCGACCATACCAAATTAGAGCTGCAGAGCTTTTCTTCTTTTTCATTGTATCGAGTATACCAAATCAGAGCTGTAGAGCTTTTGAAGAGGTGGAATATGACTTTGTGTAGATTAGGGTGTTTCTTTTGGTTTTATTTAACTTTTGGTGCACCCATGAGCTTCCTGTTAGTAAAAGATGGCTGGTGTCTATCATAAGCAATCATATTGTCAAGTAGATTCTCTACTTTTTTTTGAACTTCTGGTGTCCAGGGTTTTCCCCCCACATCTCAACAATTTATTTCGGATAATAAATGAATAAATTATAATGTACATGAATATTTAAATTGAACCGAAGCTTTTGAAACTTGAACAAAGCACCATGGCGAATTTTCAAGCATCATAAATCATATAATACTAGAAACATTCCTTAAAATTGGCTTTAAAGCACCATATTATGCTAAATGTATGTTTTAAGTATTTGAAAATCAAAGTCAGCGATGTAAAGGGAAGCTACAGCTACTTTTCAATAGGCCAGTTCCAAAGCATTTTTCTCAGTGAAGTATGGAGCAGATGAAAGAAGTTTTGGTGACCTGAAATGTAGGTAACTAAATGACTGATTGAAAATATACCTCGCCAACATGATTGCAACTGAATAGCAGCTTGACGGAGAGCAACAAATTCTTTTCGCATAATATATGTACGGATTTGTCTTTGAATAATTTTTGCTGCATTTCCAAGTACCTCAGCTCTCCTAGCGTCGAGCTCAGCCATCTGTCCAGCCCGCAAAAAGACCTTTGTTTTTCCCATCTGTAAGGCCGGATATTCAGATAATGTAAAAGACACCAAAATCTCTTTGCAGATTTCATGATGCCACCAAGGGTATATGATATTCCCTCAGAAGTCGACCAATAACCAACCTACTCTGGTAGGAGAATGAGAACATTTGATTCAGCATGATATCAAAAATTTACCTGATAGCCCTTGAGTCCCTTTTTGTCTAGAATCATCTGGCATGCAATCTTGTCATCATAGCTGAAAAGGGATAATTATGGGTCGTCAGAAAAATCAGAAAGAAACTGATAGGAAAGGAGACTCACATATGAGAATAAAAGTTTCTTTAGAATCGACACACATCAAGTCTGGAAAACTTACCTTCCAGCTAAAACTTCTGGAGCAAGAACACCAAATCTAAGAAGAAACTCATAAAATGTACGTCTAGTAGGATATCCAGCACAGCTGATTCTAATAGCTTCTAAGACACCCTAGACCAGAAAGAACAATTTATGTAAGGGCGAGAAGAAGTAATAAAATTATTACAATCACAGGCACAAGGATGAGCATCAATAGACACTTACACCGCATCGCAATTGCTGGATCACATTCAGATTCTCGAAGATACAAGGCTTAAGGGCATTATTAGGCTTCACACATCTGATGTAGTGAGGCTCTGTTGAACTTAAAGTTTCCATTAAAGATTGCAGCTGTAGCTGCAACCATGTAAGAAAAGGCTTCAGCATACAGAAGTATCATTATGAAAAGCATATACTAAAAGTTTATAAATGCTGTAATGAACCATTTTTGATAGATAGATAGAGAGCCAGGGAGAAAAAAAAATACAGAAGCACTATAACACAACACAATAGCAGAAATATGAATTTTTTGAGATGATAAAAGCAATATTGCAATAAGAAACCAACCGAATTAATATTGTTATAAAAGAAGTAGCCATGGAGGTGTCCAAGCATTAACAACCACAATGCGCTACGGGTAACAAGTAGCATAAAATAAGTCAAATGATACATGAAACAAACCAGAGAAAGGCAAGAATTACTCTTAACTGGAATTTACTAGGCACTAGGCATACAATTGAATAAGAATGGATAGCAAAAACTTCAGAAATTCAGTCATAAAGCACAACTTGTTCAGTTACATGAAACCAACACATTATTTTACTACTCCACATGATTCTTGGACATATCTGAAGCTCCTAGTTTGCAATAAAAAATAAAAGCAAAAGCCCCTGTTAGACATTCTTTTGTAAGCAGCTTCTCTTAGACATAAATCCATTAATCTTTTTTTTCCGTAAACAACTGATCCATTAATTATTTTCAACTTCAAGAACCTTTGTCATGACTCCGATGTTACGCCTGGTAGTTATGTTAAGCTAGTTTTGATCTACTTCGAGTCAACATGCATCAGCCATTTATTACTTAAAGCCATCAATAAAGCAAATATAATTGTCAGACTGATCAAGAGAAAGACAACTTGCACAATAGAAAACCCAAATAATAGAAATCCATACATCTAATTAAGCTATAAAGGGCAAGAAGAGATACCCTTCTTTTTAATTGGTGAAACATATTGTTATAATTTTTTCCAAAATCTATATTAACAAAAATACTTGATGGAGTACGATGAATTAACCTTAAAACGAGACCCTATGGAGGAGAATTTGGATGATTTAGATGATTCTTCAGGTAGAGGAGGAAACAAACCCGCCACAAAAGGACATTTTGAGGCCGTTAACAGAACCTGATGTTCTGCAACCACATAATCTTTGTTCTTATCCAGAAACAGATCGGCTTGATATGTCACCTGCATATCATATAGGATGCTTTAGCCTTACATTGAAACGTGAAGGTATAGATATTTCCAAAAAGAAGAACTAGCCAGCACCTCTCCAGCATAATGAGATATTGTAAAACTCGTCCTTGAAAGTTTAGGTTTAACGAAGCGCTTGTTTTTAGTGAATGTTTGGTACAACTTCTGAGCAAATGTTTCATGAGTAGATTTAGGAAACATACTGCAAGGACCAATAATATGAACATAAATTATATCATAAGCTGACGAACCAAAAAGAGAAGAGAAAAATATTAGATATTTTGATGAATAAATAATCAAGCATGCATACCAGGCTTCATCTAACAGAGCAATAATTCCTCCAGGTTTCTGCAAGTTTTCAACTTCCGTTGTTACAATTTAAGTAAACAAAAAAATTGGGGCTAGAACTTCTAACAAATCATAGCATCGCATGACAAGTTACAGAGATATACGTCTTTCAGATAAAATGAAAAAAATCAATCAATAAACAATGAAACAATTAATTGTTGCAGACCTTTTCGATCAGATCCAGCACGTCTTGGTTGTCAACAAACTCTATGTAGCTCCAGTTAATCTCTTCTTTTTCATATTCTTCTTGTTCCATTTTGAACACATGCTGAAATTATAAGATGGAGTAACATTATAAAAAAGAACCCCCTTTAAGAACCAAAAGTTGGGGCTGCAAACACATTACCCCTGTAATCATATACCCGTAACAGATAGAAATAAAAGAAAAAAAGAAACAAGTTTTAAAATGCAAGAACAAGATATAACCTGGTTAAAATGTTGTTGCAACTTTTCATTTGTAAAATTGATGCAGAATTGCTCAAAACTGTTTTACCCAGGAAACTGTTAGAAAGGCACCACTAAGGCTTAAAGTAAGCATCAGCAGAGAGCATGTCATACTGAATGATTACCTGTTCGTTTTAAAACTCTCAAACCCATAAATATCAAGAACTCCGATTATTGACTTGGAGTTTGGATCCTGGCCAATTGAGCTGTTTATCTTTTCCACAATCCTGAAGTCAATAGATGAATATTTTTAGATACAAAAGAAGATAACAAGTATGTCTATATGTCTCTATCTGACTTGCTTACCAGTCGAAAAGGCGAGAATATATGGTTTTAGCCAAAGCATCCCTGCTACCCAGAGCAGCTTCTGGATCAAGAGTCCTTGTAATAACTTCCTCAGGTGTGACCATCACACGTGTAATTAGTGCATCTTCCAAGCTCTTGGCATCACACCTATCAATTCTTATTCTTAAGATCCACAAGAAATAACAGATCCAAAATATGAACATGCAGTTCAAAAGCAGAAAAAGACCTACTTAAGCAACTCCGCCGTCATATTGAGATGAAACCGAGCCTGCTCATCCTTAATCACAGAAGAGTCTATCTCCTCACCTTTTGCAAATTCGACATTGCCAAGGTGAAGAATTGCAGCAACTACCCTGAAAATTGCATCCTGAACAAATTTGCTAAGGCGTTAGCAATTCATGTTAACCGCAAAACAGACTAGCCGGGAGGAAAACTGACCTGCTCTTCCTCGCTGATTCCTACTATATCCATAGCCCTTCTTGTTGCAAGGTATTCTTCAGCATCATTTACTCCATCCAATTCATAACATTTGGACTGATTAAGATAGTGGAATGATTTTGTGTTCCCTAGTTTATATCTCTCTACCTCCTGCAAAGCAAAAGAATATCATAATTATATGCATCGCCAATGTTAGATCAGCTAAACAGCTAAAAACAATTAAAAACAGCATAGATACCTCAGCTGGAGCAGCACAAAGAAGATAAAAACAATGGTAGTTCCTCTCAGGATTTGAGATTTGACAGACACGAGACCTCTCCAGAAGGTAAGTTCGTATAGCTGCCCCAGATATCCTCCCACTCTTATCAAATTGTATCTCAACAAATTTACCAAAGCGACTGAAAGCATTATACCATTTACATCATGAAAAGGAAGAGTCATATTTAGAAATCATCAAGAAAGTTGCTGAAGCAATTAACATCTACTGCAGCCTCAATTAGAGAAGTTGCTAACCTTGAGTTGTTGTTCCTCACAGTTTTGGCATTTCCAAATGCTTCAAGAACGGGATTGGACTGTGTGTCAAGTGTCAAGAATAACATGAATTTTGAGACAGTAATTTGATAGGCTAAGACCAGTTTCAGCAGAAACTGCCAATGATAGATATAAATTGAAGTGGAAGCGCATCTTACTTCTAGAACTTGTTGTTCTACTGTTCGTCCTTCGACACCTGACCGACCCCCAAGGTGTGCAAGATAACGCATAAGCATCTTAGTAGTTTCAGTCTTACCAGCACCACTTTCTCCACTAACCAAAATTGAATTGCTTTTTCCCTCATTAATCATTGCCCTGAGACCAAAATGAGAAATAAATGTGAGATATCATGCCAAAGTAAATAAAAAGAGGAAGACATATCAAAAAAGAACTCAACCTATATGCAACATCTGCAATTGCAAAAACATGCGGACTCAACTCCCCAAATGCTGCTCCTTTGTACTGTTCCATCATGTGAGAGTCGTACAGATGAGGCAATCTTTGGAAAGGGTTTACTGCGATCAATATGTTCCCAGTGTATGTCTAGACAACAGATCAGGAAAAACTAAGAAAGCTTTCTCCAAAGGATAATAAATTCATTGAATACAATTAGCAGGTATTAATGATCAATTTGCATGATTACAAAGAAAATCAAAGCTCTTACATAAATTTCATTAAGCTCATATCGAGTGGCCAGATTCTGCAGAACTCCAGGTTCATGCAAATAGGAAAGCTTGGTCATATCATCTACACCTCCAGGAGGAGCCTCAGTATCTTTAGGAAGCACTTTAGCGATATTTGCAACAATCTGAGATCAACAGTTTGAAATTATTAAAAAACTTTGATAAAAAGAAAACACTTTGTGCACAACCAAAAGAAACAAGACCTTACCCTTATCTCAGAGGTAGACCAGGCTATCTCCAAAAGAAACAAGAACTAATATTTGAAAAATAATCAAGGTGTAAATGCAAACGAAAGCCACAAGGTCAATATTAAAAGTGTTCATCAGCTTCATCACCTTATATACTTTTTGAATTCATTTATAAGAATGTAAGGCTGCGTACAGTACACCCTTGTGGTGGAGCCCTTCCCCGGACCCTGCGCATAGGGAGAGCTTTAGTGCACCGGGCTGCCCTTTTTTAAAGAGAAGTGAACTGATCTAAGGACGTGTAAGTAACTTGGTTCATGTCTTCATGATGTCAGTCAAAAAGGAAAGATTCTATCATAGACCTGCTTCTAAGAAAGTAAAGAGAAGTGAACTGATCTAAGGACATATAAGTAACTTGGTTCATGATCTAAGGACATGTAAGTAACTAATCAAAGAGAAGAATTCCACAGTTATGGTGAACCGCCGCCACATGGGTCTAAACTTGTGATTCCTAGCTTTCTTGAGGGATTTAACAATTATTTACATTAGCTAGAATTAGGAAGGTGCTAGTTCTCAGTAACATCCATTGGTCACAACCCAGAACTAGTTCTAAGAATGCTTTGAATATATTCATTATGGCTCAATATTAAAAAATATCTACTTTCTCTGGTGAGTCCAGATCTATTAACAATTTCAGAATATATGAGCACATTAGTTCATTTTCGCTTCAGATTGACACAAAGTATGGCCCATGGATAAATATTGCTGCTACACAACCAAATACTCACTTCTTTCCCATCGGAGGTTTTAACATGAACATCTTGACCATGTATTTTGATAACTTCTCCATCTTTCCATGCCAATTTAGGGTCTTCCACCCAGACATGAGAACCAACAATAATGTTGACTGATGCCTGCAGAAAGGTACTTGCATGAGATATCAAGAGGACATTGATTACTATGTGAAATGTCAACCATTCAAATAAAACATCAGAAAACTTAATATCTATACTTTGTATTCAAAGAAAAAGGACCTGAATAGAGTGGATTCATATATCCAATTTCAACACAAGTTTTTAGACTATGTTCATACTAATGGGGAGAGATAAATAAATAAGGGCGGAATAGAGGGAGCAACCCATCCAGCATTGACATTTTTTTTAAATCTAACATCGCCTTCTTTAAAAACTAAGAGATGGAAAGATACAGACAAGAAAAAGTAAGACAAACTTTAGGAGAAAGAAGAAAATGCAAGAAAAACTTGTGAAATTTATGCATGCAGTTGAACCGCAGAATCCAGCCTGAAAAAGAAATCATGCATCTTAAACAGTACTCTCCTTCCGTGTTAGGCATAGGGGAAAAAGAAATCATGCATCTTAAACAGTACTCTCCTTCCGTGTTAGGCATAGGGGTCCTTCTACTACCTCTATCATAATACGTAAAGAAACACTAGGAAATTTGAAAAGCAACAAATATAACTGAACGGACAGGAGTCACCCAGGGAATGAAACTGCCAGTCTAAACATCTTTTCTTTCTGAACAGGTATGGTAGGCTAAAATTTGAATACAATGAAGCACCTCATATTTTTTTTTTGAGAAGAATGAAGCACCACACATGTCAAAAGGCTTTCCAAACATATCTAAACATGACTAAGCTCTAAGGAATACTTCCTATTTGCAAAGAGTATTAGAATCTTAAAATAAAGGACGTCATTTCTAGAATAAATGAATATCAGGAGAAGGGTGGGAGGAAAAGAACTACTAGATGTTCTCATTTCATCTAAGCCTTGGTGAACAGAGTTACCCAAGCTTGTGCTAGTGTTGGTGGGAGATAGCAAGTACCAAGTCGACTAGTCGAGGTGCGTGCAAGGAGGTGTGGCCACCAAAGTTATAAAAAAAGAGGTTGATATTTCGAGAAAGATCATTAAAGCTGGTCAAACGTAAGAAATTATCAAACTTTCCACTTCAAGTCAATTTAATCATTTCAGAGAATAGAAGTGAAACAGAAACTTCAGAAATTTACGTTTGTCACAACCTTCTCACTGCTTCTTTTAATGGGTTCCTTTAAATGACAACCTAGTGTCGGTTTGGATTGGCTTTTGGTTTTTGGCTTTTGACTTATAAGTCATAAGTCATAAGCTAGAAATTCTAACTTATAGCTTTTGGCTTATTTTTAGCATTTTAAGCCAAATGCCATAAGTTAAGATTTCTATCTTAAGACTTTTGGCTTATTTTTAGCATTTTAACTTAAAATTAAATGCTTATAAGCATTTTTTAAATATACCCAAACACTTCAAAAGTACTTAACAGTCAATTTTGACTTAAAAGCACTTAAAATAAGCCAATCCAAACGGACACCTACTTCATTCCTCCTTGAAGAAATACTATGTTGTAATCATTTTCAGAGCTAACAAAAAATTCTTTCACAAATAATGCAAATGTTATCACATTGATAAAAGTAAAAAGAAGCATAACTTTGTTTATGTCGTTTCTCGTTTCAAACTTCTCATTAGATTACATTTGGAGTACGTTGATTCATTTATGAAATTTTTTCTCCAAACGGACACCTACTTCATTCCTCCTTGAAGAAATACTATGTTGTAATCATTTTCAGAGCTAACAAAAAATTCTTTCACAAATAATGCAAATGTTATCACATTGATAAAAGTAAAAAGAAACATAACTTTGTTTATGTCGTTTCTCGTTTCAAACTTCTCATTAGATTACATTTGGAGTACGTTGATTCATTTATGAAATTTTTTCTTCTTTTGGTTAAAAGTGAGCTTTCATTAATACCAAAAGAAGTATTTACAATACGGACCAGGAGGAAATTTGACTATCCACTCCTCTATAGGACTACCTGTCTATTCCTACTCTGCTGTACTACTACTGCCTGAACACAAGTTCAGTGACTATAAACTTCAAAACACAAGAATAGGAAATTAACACTACACCAACACTCAACCATACCTGCCTACACTAGAGGGAAACAATTTAGTTGCAGTAAGGCTTGCTACCACTTTGCAATCTTGCTTCCTCGAATATTTCTGAAGCACAAAGTGTCTTAAAATAACCCCTGCCTTGCACTAATTTGACCATAGGAACTTTTGGTACTTAGATGCTAGAATGACGTTTATGCCTTTAGGCTAAGTCTGGCAACGGAACCGGAAAATTCCGTTCCGGTCCGCCAACTCCGATTCCGGCATGGTTCCGTTACTGGTAACGCCAAGGTACCGGTTAGTGTCGGTATACCGGTACCCAATGGTCCGGATAACGTTACCAGTGCGAAGGTCCGGTACTTCCGGTTCCGGTTAACCAGTTTCGGTCCGTCAGACGCTTAAATATCTGCCTTTTTTAAAAAAAAAAATGGGGAGGTATCTGGCACTGGTAACGGCTCTTTTGGCCGTTGCTTTGTAGCCGTTTCAAACAAAACCCCCCTCCCAATTACCCCACACCACCCCTTAAAATTTTCACTATAAATATCCTTCATTTCAATTCTTTTTTCACACAAATATTATTAATTCTCATACTCTCTCTTAATATTCTCACATTCTCTCTAAATATTTATAATTATTATATTAGTTAGAGTTGAAGATTCAATTATTATATTAGTAAGAGTTGAAGATTTGTTGAAGATATTACAAGCTTCAATTATCATCTTTTAATTCCGACATTTGGTATACGTCTGCTTTTACACAGACGTTCGGTATATTCGTTCCAACTTTAATCTCTTTTTATTTACGTTAATATCTATAACAACGACAAACCCAGTGTATTCCCACATAATGAGGTCTGGGGAGGGTAAGATGTACGCAGTCCATACCTCTATCTCTAAAGAAGTAGAAAGGTTGTTTCCGATAGACCCCCGGCTCGAGACACGAAATACTAAACAAATTCATAGTAAAGCATGGAACAAGATGGCATAACATAAATACGACACCCACAAGTAATAGTAAACAGAGAAAAGTAAACAGACTCGTAATAAAGCATGAAACAAGGTATCATAACAAGAATAATACTCTCACCAAGTAATTCCCTACACTAGCGACCCAAACTGACCCTAGCCTTCTGCCCTAATTCGCGTCTTCCAGATCCTCCTATCTAGGGTCATGTCCTCAATGAGCTGTAACTACTCCATGTCCCGCCTAATCACCTCTCCCCAGTACTTCTTCGGCCTACACCTACCCCGCCTAAAACCATCCAAAGCTAGCCTCACACACCTACGAACCGGGGCATCCATGCCCCTCCTCATCACGTGTCCGAACCATCTCAATCGGACTTCCCGCATCTTATTCTCCACTGGAGTCACACCAACCTTCTCCCTGATAGTCTCATTCCGATTTACGTTAATATCTATATTTTTATTTTTTAGTATCTACATTTGTTTACTTACATTAATTTTTTAATTTATAATATTTGTATTGCTTGTTTTAATATTTTAATTTAAATTATGGATTTCGAAAAAAATAGTGATAAAAAACCTATCTTTGGTAAGGTTTTTCGTAGAAATAAAAAAAGTAAGGCTAGTACTACTACTAGTTCATTACCGCCTAGATTTAATGAAACTTCTTTATCACAACCTAATGGTTTCAATGTTGGTATCGATATGGAATTAGATAATGAGACCCTAAGTAGGCGTTATAATAATTTTGAGGAAGACTTACCGGAGGAAGATGATATAGAAGAACAAGAGTTAGGTGATACCCCTACCCCTACCCCTACTAGTCCGGTTACGGAATTATCGGAACACGGTGAAGAACTTCCCCTTTTACTGGAATTTACTAGGGCCAAAGGTACCGAACGTACTAAAAGGTCTTTAGTTTGGAAATTTATGGAGCATGATAGGGTAAAAAGTACTGCTAGCTGCAATAAATGCAAGCATTTTTTAAACATTTAACCGGGGGAAAAAATGGCGGGACAGGGTTGCTAACTTCACATTTGACGAGACGTAATAAAGAATTTATTCGTCTAAAAGATGAGGCTAAGGCAAAAAAAGATGGTACACAATTTGTGCATGAATCTGTAAGAGGTAATATGGTTCAAACGCGTTTAGACATGTTTAACCCGGCTGAAGCAAGCTCATCATCGACATATAGTGAAGATGTAGATATAGAAGAACTAGCGAAAATGGTTGTTGTTATAGGTTTTAGTTTTCCTTCGCATCCCGATTTTATTCATTATATTCAACGAGTTTATAATCCCTCTTTTAAAGGTTTTTTACGAAATACTATTAAAAATGATATTTTTAAATTTCAAGCTGAACATTGCCATTTTCTTCGTTGCTTATTTGATAAATTTGATAGTAGAATATCTGTTACTTTTGATATGGGTCATAGTGTTATCGGTAATGATTATTTTACCCTCACGGCTCATTAGATTAATCACGATTGAAACATGCAAAAAAGAATTATTGCTTATAAATATGTTGATGAGTCTAAAACCGGCATGTATATAGCTAGTACAATAGCGGAGAGCATGAAATATTTTAGATTTATTGGTAAACCTATGACATGCACACTAGATAATGCTTCTAATAATTTGAAAGCTATTGAAGAGTTAAAAACTAGATTATGTCCTATGGATGAAGATCATTTTCATGTTAGATGTGTTGCGCATATTTTAAATTTGATAGTACATGAAGGTGTTCATTTGTTTGGAAATGGTTGTCTTAAAGTTCGAATTGCTTGTAGTTATATTTTTAAAAATAAAAGAAAGGTTGTAATGGATGATTTTAAATATAAATGTAATCAATGTGAACTTCCAAATAGAAAAGTTCCAAAAGAAATTCCTACTCGATGGAATTCTTTGTTTCAAATGCTTGAAGTTGCTTTCTTATATCGTAAACCTATACAATTAGTTTACAATGCTTATAATGAGGATGTTAATTTAATGCTAGATGAAGATGATTGGACTGAAATACAAGAACTTTGTGAATTTTTGAAAACTTTTCATCAAGCTACGAAGACAGTATCTGCTCAATATACTCCAACTATTTCTTCTGTTTTAGTAACTATTACTGCTATTTCTAAAGTACTTGCTGAATATAAAAAATTATGCCCTTACAAAGAGGCAATTGAATCTATGTTTGAAAAATTTTAAAAATATTATTTTCCTATTCCACAAATTTTTTTGACAACTAATTTATTCAACCCATTTTATAAAGAACATGGTATAGTGATGTTTGTTAGAAAATTATACAACAATTTAGAAATTGGACCTCATGAAAAGCCATCAGTTGAAACTTGTTGTGCTAACATAGTACCTAAAGCTAAGAGTTTATATAACTTGTATCAAGTTATGGAACAAAATATTGGGCCGATCGAACCTACTTCTAGCCATAGATATGATGATTTAGATGACGAGATGGGCAAAGAACTTGGTCTTCAATGTTGTAGGAGTAATGATTTTGATTCGTATCTTTCGCAGGATCGGAAAAGTATTAGAGATGAAAATGGAAAATAACTTTTATCATGGTGGAAGACCCGTATTAGGAAATTTCCAAAACTTACAAGGATGATTCGAGACTTGCTATCAACTCAAGCTTCTTCAGTTGCTTCAAAGCAAGCTTTCAGCGCAGGAAGATTTATAATAGGAGATCATCGATATTCATTAGCAAGGGATAGTTTGGAGATTTCGGTATTATTTAGAGATTGGATCAATGTCAAACGAAGAAATTTTGGGCTCCCCAAATTACCGCCCCATATTGAAGACGAAATAGACGAAATTTTTTAGGAAAATAGTGATGATGGAATGGAAGCAATGGAAGAACAAGGAAAAAGACCAATTCCGGAAGATTTATCCGCCGAAGAAATAGAAAAGTTACTTCAAAAATATTATAGACAATTTAGATTTTAATAAGATTTTACAATAGAGATCTAATTCAAACAGAACCTTCACCTTTCCTAGAAGGTGGCTGCGTAGATTAGATTTTCATTTAATATCTTTGTAATAAATGTACAACGCATGAAATTTGAATAAATATAACGGCTATTCGCCTAATTTTATTTTAAAATTTGCCTTTTGTTTGTTGCAATTATGGAAAAAAATTTAATACAAAACTTTATAAAGTTAGGAAAATTTTTAACATCTTAAACTTATTAAAAATATTATATCAACTTAAACTTAACATATATTTTTTAAGTTAAAATTTTAAATTTTTTTAAGATATATTAAAACTTAAACTTATTAAAAAAGAGTTAATAAACTATATAAATTATATAAGTTAATATATATAAAACTTATATATTAATGCCATTAAGTAATATATATAATTTAAATTAAAATTTAGAGGAGGTTAGTGTCTATTTCAAAGAACCAGTTTGGATTTATGCCCGGGAGCTCTACGACAGAGGCAATTCACCTAGTGCGGAGACTGGTGGAACAGTACAGGGAAAGGAAGAAGGACCTGCACATGGTGTTTATCGACTTGGAGAAGGCATATGACAAAGTCCCTAGGGAAGTCCTTTGAAGATGTTTGGAGGTGAGTAGGGTCCCGGTGGCGTATATCAGAGCAATTAAGGACATGTATGATGGAGCTAAGACCCAGGTGAGGACGGCGGGAGGAGATTCAGAGCATTTCCCGATCTTGGCAGGATTGCATCAGGGATCTACTCTTAGCCCCTTTTGGTTTGCTTTGGTTATGGAGGTGTTGACACAGCGTATCCAAGGAGAGGTGCCCTAGTGTATGCTTTTTGCGGACGATGTGATTTTGATTGACGAGACCCGGGGAGGTGTGAATGATAAATTAGAGGTGTGGAGACAGACCTTTGAGTCTAAAGGGTTCAGGTTGAGTAGGAGCAAGACCGAATATTTGGAATGTAACTTTAATCGCTCGAGGGAGCAGGACGAGGTGGTAGTAGGGTTGGATTCTCAGGTGGTGTGCAAAAGGGATAGTTTCAAGTACCTCAGGTCCATGATTCAGGGGAATGGTGAGATTGACGCGGATGTCTCTCACCGGATTGGGGCGAGATGGATAAAGTGGAAGCTCGCCTCGGGGGCGTTGCGTGATAAAAAGGTGCCGTCCAAGCTTAAAGGCAAATTTTACAGGGTGACAGTTCGCCCGTCCATATTGTATGGAGCAGAGTATTGGCCAGTCAAGAACTCTCATATTCAAAAATTGAAGGTGGCGGAAATGCGAATGTCACGTTGGATGTGTTGTCTTACTAGGGGATAGGGTTTGGAATGAGACTATTCGGAAAAGGGTTGGAGTGGCTTCGGTGGATGACAAGATACGGGAGGTCTGTCTGAGATGGTTCGGACACGTGATGAGGAGGGGCACAGATGCACCAGTTCGTAGGTGTGAGAGGCTTGCTTTGAATGATCTCAAGCGGAGCATGGGTAGGCCAAAGATATATTGGAGAGAGGTGATTAGACGGGACATGAAGCAGTTACAGCTTACTGAGGACATGACCCTAGATAGGAAGAGCTGGAGGACGCGTATTAGGATAGAAGGCTAGTGACTATTAGCGTAGGTAGGGTTGGGCATTACCTGTTTGGTGTATTACTCTTGTTAGGCTATTTTGTTGCATGTTGTATTACGAGTGCCTACTATTCTTTGTTTACTTTCCATTGTAAGGGCGTTTTTATGTCTTGCCATCTTGTTCCATGCGTTTTGTACGGTTGTGATTACTTATCTTATCTTGAGCCGGGGGTCTATCGGAAACAGCTTTGCTACTTCTCCGGAGGTAGTGGTATGGACTGCGCACATCTTAACCTCCCCAGACCTCACTATGTGGGAATACACTGGGTTTGTTGTTGTTGTTGTTGTTGTAAATTAAAATTTAAAATTAAAAATTTAAAACAAACACTGTAGCAGTACGTTATGTTCCGGTAATGTACCAGCGTCACTCCGGCCCAATCCGATTCCACACCGGTAGCCACCGGACCGGTCCGAACAAGGGGAAAATTCCGGTATTCCGGTTCTGGTCAAACCGGTCCGGCGGTACCGGTTCCGGTCAAACCGGTCCGGCGGTACCGGTTCCGGTCCGTTGCCAGTCCTACTTTAGGCTACTGGTACTGGTCGCAGACTTCCGCACAATAGGTGAGATTTCTATCCAAACTATTCCTTCACTCTCCCATTCCCCTAATGTGATTAGAAAACATAAAAAAGAAAATGTTAACGAGTTGGTTTTTATATGTATCCTTCTTCTCGTCAGAAGCATTCTGAACATATTACAGGTGCTTTTATTTTGACTAGTACACCTTATTCTTTTATGCAGGAGATCAAAACGCATAACCATTTGTTGTAGTGTTTTTAGGTTAACAACAAACACACTTTTTAAATTCATATTAATATGGCTGTCCTTTTTTAACTAAAAGTGATATTTTAATCAGTTTCTTCCGTTTCTGAAGAGTCAAGTAGTCCAATGACATATATTCGCAAATATTCATTATAATTATTTGCTGTAGTGTTTTTAGGTTAACAACAAACACACTTTTTAAATCCATGTTAATATGGCTATCCTTTTTTAACTGAGTGATATCTTAATCAATTTCTTCTGTTTCGGCAGCATCAAGAAGTCCCATGATATATATTTGCAAATATTCATCTTAGCATCCATGCGTCACTTATTTTTACATATCAATTATGGACCAATGTAATTACATAAGGAGACTCCGCAAAAGATCAATGGTCGTAGCTGCATATGACATTGGACAACTTTAATTTAGAGCACTGAGGTGCTATAAATGCTGATATTTATTTTCGATGATTCAAAAATTAATGTGCCTGCTGTTGCAAAGAGACTACCTTTTTCTGAAAAAATGTAATACATTCTTTCTCTTTTTGATAGCTGACAAATCCCTTAAGGCAATGACGCAAGATTCGGAACTCGGTGGATAATGAGCTCACATATCTACCTCTCTCCGGTTAAATACTAGGATTTCTCGGTAGGGTTTCAACATATGACATGTGCCTATTCTCTGTGGTAGGGTGCGAACGTGTGATATGCGCCTATTATCAGCAGCAGATTTTAAACCCATGACATGCTTCCAACCCACACATGATGTGTTGTGCTCTTACACATAACCAAACCCCAGAGGAAATCCATTCTTTATAAAAAATTGTAATCCAATCTTTCAAGTATACATGTATCCTTGGAAAGGGTTGTTAATTATTTCAGCACTCTCCATAAACACCTATTCCACTGGCCAAAAAATTCAAATCTAGTGATTCCATGCCCTTCATTTTTCCACTCTTCATATTGTTCTTTTCTTAAGTGGTTTGTTATGTCTTTGCCGGGGGTCTATCGGAAACAGCCTCTCTACTTCTTCGGAGGTAGTGGTATGGACTGCGTACATCTTACCCTCCCCAAACCTCACTTTGTGGGAATACACTGGGCCTGTTGTTGTTGTTGTTGTTGTTTGTTATGTCTTTGGAGTAGGAAGTCACTTTGCTATTTTCAACTGGGTAGCATTGGAAATCTACATTAACATCTCCCATAGAGTTATCCAAAACTCTATCTCAACTTCTATTATTATTATTAGCAGTAGTAATTGGTGTTCTTCTGAATGATATTTCTATCTCTAATATTTTCCAAAAAAAAAGAAAAGACATATGGATACCTATAACCAGGTAAAGTTAAATTCCTGAATACGCAGAGTTGTGTCTATTTTGTGCAATTATTACTATAAACAGGGCCTCTTAATTAACACTACATACAACCTCTTTTAATATGCAATTACTCGCTCTGGTATGCAACCTCAGTTATTCTAGATAAATAAATTATAATTTCAGGTGTTAATTCTAGCGTTTATCTCTTTCTTGCATCCAAAATCCTTACTTGGAAAAAAAAAAAAAAAAAAGAGGATACCAACAAATTTTGTTTCACATATACCAATAAAAAACGCAAGTATTTCCTAATGATGCCCGAATTAAATTTGGTCCACACAAATAACCACAAAAAATATTTACAAAACAGCAAATTGACTCTGCCCTGAACAGATTTGACTACAGCAACAAGCAATCAGACTACAGAGAAAATGAAACGACAAGGGATATTGTCGTTTAAGCATAGACTTACCATTGACGAGGTTTGAACTATCGATCTTCAGCTCTCCAACTCATCAAAGCAAAGAGAAGCAAAATTTGTGTTGGTGAATCAGATCGAACTGCCCAAACTTCAAAAATTCCAGTCGATGATGATGACGATGATAACAAGGAGGGAGTTGAAGGAGAAGAAGAAGAAGAAGACAAAGCTTGCCTCCGATGAATCGGCTTATGGTAAAGCGAAAACCGTTTCTCTTTCTTTCTCTATATAAATGGCTCCGTATATGTGTGTATTTTTGTGAAGAAAATGGGTAGGCTCCGTATATGTGTGTATTTTTGTGAAGAAAATGGCTACCCTCTCTCTCTAAGATAGTACAGCAGCAGCTATGCTATATTTTTCTTTTACTTTCAACCTTCACTCTCTTTTTTCTACTTTCTCCGTACATTTTTACTATTTTTAAATTTAGTTTGTCTATTTTTTTTATTTTAAGGCGTCCAACGAGCAATGATGATTTAGTTTATAAAATTAATTGATAATTCATTTTTTTTTTAAAATATTAAATTTTGTAATATTTAAAAATAATAAGATAAATTATCTTTATTATTTACAATTTATTATTCTATATATCAAGGAAAAGTATGTAAATAAAGATGTAAGGTGGGAGTATTTATTTGAAAATATTAATTTTTATTTGCTTTGTTGCGTTTTCTATTCGCTGAGGGCGGTATTTTTTGTAAATTGTAAGAAGGGGAGGAGCTTACATAAAAATCAACAATTTAGGGGCGGATATCTGACACTATTTACGTCTGTGTTTTGGCCATTATATTCTACTTATTTGTGTTATTTGCCATCCATTTTGGACAAATTCAAAGGTTACCTACTTCCATCTGAGTAGTAATTTGAATTTTCAGCGTAGATTAAATTTAAAATTGATGATTTCATTCTTCATATGTACAATTTTCATTTCTTGGATTTTTGTAACTATAAGTAGAACTTGCATTATTGATTAATTTTACTATATAAGAAAGGTCAAATTTTTATCACACATTACTCTTTCTTAAGAAATTCTTTACCGATCAAATGTTTTTTTGATAATTCGTTCTTGAATATGTGCAACATGTTTAGTACACACTTTATAGATAAATAGATAGAATTAGTGTCTAATAAATTACAAAAATTTTAAAGGGGAAAATGCACTACAAGAAAATAAGCTTTTAGCGAAAGAAAATTTGGTCATTAAAAGCTCTAATTTGGTTGCTATTAGTCAATAACGAAGAAATATGATTTGGCCGTCACCAGTCATTAAAAGCTCTGTCGTTTAATGGCCGAATTGAAAATTTAAAGAATCTTTAATGATAACATAAAATCCGATCGTAGTAACTTTTTATAATGATTCATTTTCTTTTATTGATTATCATTCTGGTCGTTACATGTTTTAATACAATAACAATGATAGTTAAAACTTTGTTTACC
This sequence comes from Capsicum annuum, assembly GCF_002878395.1. Taxonomy (NCBI): domain Eukaryota; kingdom Viridiplantae; phylum Streptophyta; class Magnoliopsida; order Solanales; family Solanaceae; genus Capsicum; species Capsicum annuum. The sequence continues at coordinate 164,130,664 of NC_061117.1, forward strand.
TTGACTGAATTATCTATTAATTTTTCATTACATTCAAAATTTGATTATTACATAGTCATATACATTCACATTTCAAAAAACATGAAAGAGTAATAAAACTTTATAGTAAATTTAAAGAACAAAAATGTCATACTTATAAAGTATATATACTCATATAAATTTTATGGCTTTATTTTTGTCCACTCTCAACATAATATAAAATTGAAACATGTTCCAAGTAAGAAAAAATTTAAATAACTCTAAACAAAATAGAAAATAGATGTGTGATCTTAGGCGTATTTGTACTCCTAAGTTCATTATCTATGCACGTTTAGCCTAGTTTGAAGGACTACTTTGTATGCTTAATGAGTTGTTAATGGTGTAATTGAGTATTTATGTATTGAAGTACATGTTTATAGTGTTTGAGGTGTATTTAGAACAAGTAAGGAATCAAATAGATCACATGGAGTTTAGACAAGGAAACTAGTAGTGTTAGTTTGCGCTATGATTGGTTCTAATGTACTTGGATGAATTCTAAGGTGTTGTGTGCAGTAATACCTATTGCTTGATGTTGTAGGAGATCATTGAATGAGTTAGGAGCAATGCCGGGAAGCAAAACAAGGCTAAATAAAGTTTGAAACGCATCCACAAAGTGCGAAACTTGAAGGCAAGTGGAAAGAGTTAATTACAAAGAAAAATGGTGTTTTGGAGTACAAGGGTGTGCCACGCCCTTAGAGCCCCGAGATAAGGGTGTGTCACACCCTGAGATAAAAATTAAAAGTCAAATTATAGTGCACATCCACGATAAGGACATGTCACACCCTTGTATATCTGCAATTAGGTCGTGCCATACCCAAGGGTAAAAGCGGCCAAAATCCGTCTACACTATAAATAGGATACTTGGTTCCTATACTAATCACCTTGGATGAATTTTGAAGAGAGAAAACACATGAGGAGGCTTCAATTAGGGTTCTTATTTCATTACTTTAGTTTACTTTTAGTTTTTACGTATGAATTCCAACCTTGTGATTCGTTGTAAAACTATGAGTGGCTAAACACTATCATTCTAGGTTTGAGGCTACAAATATGATTGTTTAATTATGGTTTAACTGTTGGTTTATATGTTTATCAAGGCATCTAATTGTTCTTACATTCTTGTTTTACTATTTTGAAGAGTCATGAACTTTAGGATAAATATAAGTTTTGAAACGAATTGGCCATAAGAGTGGAGGAATAGAATGAGGAATGTAAGGAGTGCAAATCATATCTTTAATCATTAGATGCTAATTGTTAAAGGATGATTTGTGGTTAGGATAGGGATATAGCTAAATGCCCCACTTGGTCAATGAAATGGGAGGATAGCTTAATGCATCCAAGTAAAGACTTACATCCCCTCTCAATGATATAATTATGAGCTTAATCTAGGTAGATGACTTAGAGAATGGTCATTGCCAAGTTTTAGTATCAACCTCATAAATCAACAATCATTGATAAACGCCAACACTAACTAAAAACCATAGTTAAACAAGAATGTAATGTAATGCCTCAACCCTAGAAGCTCTCAATCTATTGTTTACAATCCAAATTTTATATCATTGTTATTTTTGTTAATTAGTTATAAACTCAAAACATAAATTCTTGATTGGTTACAAATAGCATTTGTTTAGTCTTCTTAGTTACTCTAGAATTGGATTGTTGCTAAACACAAGTCCCTTTGGGTTCAACATTTGGCTTGAAAGGGCTACTTTAATACTTGCACGACCACGTACACTTAAGTGTGCGGTACGACTGCAACAAGTTTTTGGTGCTATTGCTAGAGACTTGAAAATTGAAAATGTTTTTATTGTTAGTTTTACTATTTTGTTAGATAAGTGCTGACAACTTGGTTTTAGCTTTTGAACTTGTAGGTACAGGTCTAAAGCTTAAGTAAGCTGGCAATCGAAAAGGATATTGCTGATCCATATCCTAAACCTGAGTGACACTTACACAAATTAAAGAGAGAAGTAGTACTTTTCTATCCCATCCCGCAAGTTCAACAAGACGAAGCTATTCTTTCAGTTATGGCTGAAGAACAACCAATCCACAGGACAGTATGCAAAGTGGCAATCCCACTCTCAACTAATGTTACCTCCACTATCTATAGATGAAAACTTGGAGGTAGATTTGAGCTCAAACAGAATATGGTGTAATTATTGCATATCAGTAGGCAATTCATAGGCCTGTCACATGAGGATTCACAAGTTTATATAAAGAACTTTTTAGAGATCAGTGATACTTATTCCCACAGGAGTTTTCATCGATTATGTGAGGGTCGCTCTCTTTCCCTACTCATTATTAGGGGAATAAGAGAAATGATTGAAGACAGAACCTTCAAATTCCATTACTACTTGGGACGTTCCTCATTCAATTTTTTCTGTCTAGCAAAACTACGAGGTGGAAGAATGAGATCCTGAGTTTCAAACAAAAAACAGATGAGATAAGAACCTATATCATGCATGGGAGAGATTCAAGTTTTTTCTCAGGAATTACCTGTACCAGCAATAGAGCTATGAGGTATTAGCTCATACTTTCATAGAATCTCTTGACCGTACCATAAAGATTTTGCTAGATTCAGCTGCAAATGGTCAAGCTTTGGAGAAAAATTATGATGAGCTATATACTTTTCTGAACCAAAATGCACAAGGTAGTCTAGAATGGTAGGGGCATATGTCTAAAAGTAAGAAAGACGGCTGGTATGATCGATTTGACGGTGTCACAACTTTGGCCGCTCAGTTAGCCTCTTTTCATAATCAAATTATGACATAGTTCAGCAAGTTGAGTGTGAATTAACCTCATTCCCAAGTGAATATAGTTTAACAAGATCAGTTGTGGTGTGAGATTTGTGGAATTAGTGGGCACTCGGCAAACTCACGTGCAAATTCAAAGTCGATTAATTTTATGGGTAATGCATAAAAGGGTAATTAGAATTATTATAATGCCTACAACCATAATTATCAGAGTCATCCAATTACTCAAGAGGCAATAATTAGGCTCAGACTCAACAGTATCAGCAGCAAAAAAATGTGCATAGGAAATTGCCTTACCATGTTGCATTATAACGCAACCAAGTACCACTCAAGAAGTATCATAATAAGCCACAAACCCGTCATTGCCTTCTGTCAAAGTCAAACTAGGAGATAAAGTTTGCTTATCCATCGGCTTCTCAAAACTACCCTCAAAAGTATTCAACCAAGAGAACTTTACCTTTATTTGAGTGAACTTAGTCAATGGGGTATCTATCTTCAAAAAAATCTCCACAAAACTCCTATAGTAACCATCCGAACACAAAAAGCTCCGAATATTGATTGGCATCATGGGTCTAGGCCACCTCTTAACCGCCGCTACCTTTTATGGATCCGCCATTATTCTCTCACTAGAAATAATATGACCCATGAAAGTGTAGAGTTTAACAACAATTCAGCTTTAAAGCATTTGACATACAGTTGCTGCTCTTTAAAGGTCTGAAATACCACACAGAAGAGATTGGCATGATCCAACTCACTATTAGAATATAACAAAAAGCCATCAATGAACACCATGACAAAAAGTTCTAGAAATTGACAGAATACTTTATTCATCAAATCCATAAATACCACTGGGGCATTAATCAAATCAAATGACATAACCAAGAACTTAAAGTGTCAATACCGAGTACAAAAAGCCGTCTTAGGGATATCCACCCTACTTAATCATAAGTTGATGATACACAGACTGAAGATGTATCTTAGAAAATAATTTGGCACCTTGTTGTTGATCAAACAAGTCATCTATCTTTGGAAGAGGATACTTGTTCTTAACCATCACCTTATTCACTTTCTATAGTCAATACACATCTGAAGGGAACCATCCTTCTTATACACAATATCACTGGTGCACCCCACAGGGACATAATAGGATAGATAAAACCCTTATCCAAAAGATCCTTAAGTTACTCTCTGAATTCTCTCAACTTAACCAAAGCCATTCTATAAGGAGGAATAGATATTGAACGAGTTTTCAAAACCAAATCAATAACAAACACAATCTCCCTATCTATAGAAACACGAGGAAGATCATTGAAAGAGGAATTAGGAAACTCATTCACCATCGAAACTAAATGGAAAAAATGGACCTTCTAAGTTAGAGTATTTAATTTAGACCAAATGATAGAGACACCCTTTAGATATTAACCCCTGATCTCTAAGATACTATATAAACATCCTCTTTGGAGCTAAGTATTCACCCTCTTATTCAATAACTGATTCAACAGGGAACATAAAGAAAACCTTATAGTTTTGCCAATTTATGGAGGCATAGAATGAGTGTAACCAATCCATCCTCAGAATGGCATCAAAATCCACCATATTTAATTTGAAAACTTCTCCTTAGGAGCTAAGGAACAACCCTTCCATTCATAACTCCCCTAGTTTTTCTTTGGCCACTTACCACCATCCCAACCACTTTGTTATTGCCTACCCTGTTGTAAGAACCTAAACTTCTTACCCTTTCTTTCACCTACCTCAGCCTGCATTCTCTTTTTCTTCCCTACCTATGCATATTAAAAACAAACCTAGATTAATGTCCCTAATTAGCAATGCAATATAGCTCTCAAGGATCAAATCCCCAGACAGTTTTGATGCAATTTTTCCTCTCTTGGACATCATATCAGACACAAACTCTAGAGAAATCCTAGACAACTGGTTAAATTCCAAGGCATACTCCTTGACTAACATCTTTCCCTATTTAAGATCAACAAATTCCTACACTTTTACTTCTCTTATCTCCTAAGGAAAGAAGAGGTCCAAAATGAATTAGATAAACTCTACCAAAGAGATGATGTATCAACCTCACCCTTTGCCTAATTCAATCCCTCGTACCATTAGTATACCATATCCTTGAGTTGATAACCTACAAACTCCACCCCTTCCACATTTATGGCATGCATAATCCTGAATATCTTATATATCTCATCCTGAAAACAGTAAGAATTCTCCAGTACCTTAACACCAGTAAAGGTTGGAGGACTTAAATTCATAAACTAGCCAACCCTTGTGGCTTTAAAAGATGGTATAGCAGATACACCATGCTCTGCCTGTGAAGCCACCAACTGAGAAATCATATGTATCGACTGATGAAACTTAACATTCATTACGTTTGCCTGAGAAGGACTAGAAACAACAGGTGTACCTCTAGAATAATCAGGGACTAGACCTCTAGACCATATATGGATCCCCTAAGAATAGCATGTCCCATAAATATTATCCTAAATTGGGATAAAGGAGTTCTTATGAACTTCAGATTATTGAGGCATGATTTGAAAGGCAAACAAATAAGAATTAGAGAAGCTTTTTAGGACTTAGACTCCAAACTAGAAAATAAAATATAAATAAGAGAAACATTTCCTTAATGCCTTGTAACCTCTCTCTTATAAGTGTGGGACACTGCATACCCTTAAAAGAGATGATACTCGACATGGCTTTGTGGACTCCAAATTGACCATGAACCTAAAACTCTGATACCAACTTGACACAACCCAAATCGAGGCCTTATCATAATGGGCATCTCAAGTCCAATCGGGATAGGAGACCACCCCCAATTCCCAACCCATCCAACCAATATAAACCCTCTGCCGAATGAATTTCAAACAAATAACAAGATAGAATATTTGTATCAACCTAGACTCTGGGATAGGTCTATAATTGTGACCAACCCAAGAAAGTCCTGCCTTCTTAAAGCCAACCAATAACCATACCAAAATAAAACAATTACTAAGTTCTTGTCTATAACATAACATAAGAGGATGGATTAATTATAAATTCTGTTAAAAGGTACATTTCCTGATACTAATTCCAATAATAAGGCTAACACCACTACAGACACTGCCCATTAAAACCCATGGTAGTTTTAAAAACCCTTTAATCGAAAGAAAAATAATATTAGTTAGTACATTCCCCAAACCATAGCCAAAGCCAATATCCATGAATTAACTAAAGTATGAAAAGACATCCATGATATGAAATTGAGCCTTTTAAAGAATGAAATCTCACCACTTCTATCTAATAGTTGATCCCGAATCAAATCACCATGTAGGAGGAGTATAATAGTGGATTCCTGCATCAAGTAGGGATACTGGCACCTGAAGATGGGTTAGTGGGCAAATGCTAGCAAGTACTAAGGATAACAATAAAATAATGTCACCCTTTAAAACAAAGTAAACATTGATTATGAATTCAAAACCATACATATACATAACCATGATAGGAAAGAGAATCAGGTTTAGCATGCCTTTAAAACCATTAACCTAGGTATGTGTAGCTTAACCATCCTAGAACCAACCATGGGCTATATGCATCTAGTGTAACCGCCTAAATGGGCCATAATATTTAAGTCCGCATGAACAAGAGATGCCATAAGAGTAGGGGATTCCCAAGTACCATTCGCTCTTTATGATACATATGTATAAGAGTACTTAGAGGATTCCTTTGTACCTCATAAGTATCATATATGGACTCCATTACCAATTCTCATATCGACAAACGTGAGTTTCTTGTATCTATCCATTGGACTCACACCTTCATAGTTAGCTATTACACCCTTCTATTATTACCCAATTTAAACATTACCACATAATCAAACCACCATTTCATTTATTATTAACTAAGGCTATAAGTAGTAGTATTATCATACTAATAATAGATTACAAGCAATGTCTGTATCCATCTTTTTTAAGAAAAAGGGATTCTCATGTACCTATATATTATATTAATAAGTTGACTTAGGAGAATCCCATGTACCCCCCAAGTGATCATTATTATGTTTACTTGGGGTATTCTCTTGCACCCTAAAAAGATTCCAATTAGACCAACTATAACCACCATGACCTTACCATTTGACCATTCCAATTAATTTAAACCATTTATACTATTTAGGGTTCTATTACTAAGTTATACCATGCATAGTTCTATTAGAATTCCTACAATATAGTAAAAGAATTCTCATTGGCATTTTGTCAAACACATTAGGGGCATGGTTCTTCAAAAACCAAAACAAAGTACCAATTAATCATTCTATGTTACCAAATGTCCAAACCACCATTAAAATTTATAAATCCATAATTAAAACTTTGGAAAACCATAACCATGAATTTATAACCAAAACCCCCAATATATATATTTGAAAACCCATAACTATACAACATTTATGCAAAGAAATAAATTCATAAAATGTGACTTTAGTTGGAACCAACAATAAGGGAGGAGTAACATGCCTTAGATTACAAAGAAGATGAGAAGATATCAATTATAAGAGCCTCAATCGACCACCATAGAGGAAACCCAAGCTTTTTCTCAACCCAAGATCCTTGAGAGAATTTAGAGTGTTTGATTGATTACATATAGGTTAATAAAGCCCTAAAAGATATTTTAAGTTGTGGGGTCTGAAGGAGTTATAAGGGGAAATGTCCAGATTTCTTCCAACTTAAACTGTATTAATTTCTCATAGAAGGGTATGACCATCCTCTATCTGTACCCTAGGTACGAGTGGTACCTACCATTCATACCCCAAGCAGAATCTTAATCCCCACACTGACTAACCTAATATGACCCCAAAGTCCTACTCGTACCAAAATATATAATTGGTACAAAAAAACTATACCCTAGGAAGAATGGAATTACCTAGGTTTCATACGAGTTGCATCATATGAATCACACTCATTCATATGATCCTTATAGAGAAATCTTAACATGGACCATATTCAACCCAACCTTACTGATCAATATATGGGTGATGACACCTATACCATACCCCAACATATGACTAGTGCCCTTAGACATATAGTGTCCAGAGAGTTCAAAACTCGAAAACTTTCTATGGACCAGAACCCAGGGTGTTTTAATCTATTTACTTTATCCCTCATAGAGTTTATCATTTACTTAAACCTCTTAGGGCTTGTCATTTACTTTAGCCCTCATGGGGATTGTCATTACTTTCAACCTTGTGGGCTTGTTCTTTGATATTGATATAACTTATATATTATGATATTATATGATGCCCGACCAGGCCAGAGGATATAATGATATTATGATAATACCTAACAAGGCTAGAGGATATGATGATGTTATATTAATACCCGGTAAGACTGGAAGATATGATGATGATATGCTTATAACCAACAAGGACAGAGGATATTATGATGATATGATGATACCCGATAAGGCCATACGATATGATAATACCTAGAGCGGCCTGATGATGTTGTAATGTTATATCGATACCCAATAAGGTTAGAAGATAGTATAATTATATGATGATGCTAGTCTATGCCAAAGGATGATTATTGATGTGTCTATGTCTATATCTACCGATTCAAATCCGACTAGCCCTATGTATGGAAATTATATGTTTATTTATGCTCTTGTGTAGTTAAGTATTATATGGATATTAGAGATGTTAGTTATAGTCTTCTAATGAGTTATGGTATAAAGTGGTATAGTTTTTTATTTATGGATGAAAGATTCTTAGTGTTGGATATTTCTTAAGTGTCTAATAGTGACTAATGGGTTAGTGAACCTTAGTGATAAAAAGAACTAGTGGAATTAATGGCTAATAGAGGAGATGATTATTTTACTATGGAGATTAGTGATAATAGTATTAGCGAAGGTGATGAGTAGTTGTTATTGATGACTAAGTTTATGATGTTGATTAGTTGTTAAGTGTGGATTTAGGGATTAATGATGCTAGTAAATAAAGGATGTTAGTTGATTGATGGATAATGAATAAATATTTGTTGGTGGACTTTTTTAGGTGGTGTTTAGAATAATTAATAAGGCCATATATAAATATTGGTTAATGAGAGAATATGGTCTAGTGGTGACTCTTGACTAGATGCTACATATTAGCTAGATATCAAGCAATGGTTAGATGTCGAACCATAAATAGTTATTATGTGATGAATAGTGGACAGATTAGAATTAGAGGTTATATAATGGATAGTGAGAAATTAGTTTTGGAATAAGAATTGTCTAGCTAATAATGTATGGATAGGGTGTATTGATGAGATAGATGCCTATGTGATGGTACGGTTATAGTTATGAGTATATTGGTATGTGTTATTCAATTACAATTATTAAGGATGATTATGCATGATGTCAAATGACCATTTGAAGGAAATTATGGGTAATAAGAAAGTTTGGGTACATCGATGATTTAATTCTTTTTTGTTTCTCTTGGGTGTACTCTCTAGTGGTATGGGACACCGTTATGAGTTCTTTACTTTACACAATAGTTGGTGTATTGGCACAAACTATGTAGTTGTGTTTGCTTGTGATTGCACTTGTGTTATTTTATGATTTTGAATCATTTATTTCTTATGTGCGATGGTAATGGCATGCGTTGATTCCATATATTATATTGTCGATTCGATATTAAATATTTATTATGTACAATGATATTGGAAAATGTTAAGGCCTTATATTTTATTTTGATTGTAATATTTCATACTTTTTATGTACAACAATATTGGCATGTGTTAATGCCTTAGGTTATATTGTTATTCGGAATTGCTTACTTATTATATAAAGTTATGATGGAGATAATTCATGTTTGATTTTGTACCTTGACTTAATATATGACTATCTTGCATTTTATCATCCTCATATCATGATTTAGATTAGTCGGTTGATGATGTCTATTGAGTACCCATTATTTTGGTACTCATACGACACTTCTGTTCTATTTTGGTTCAGATTCAAGTATTAGCTATCATCGTTGATCGTAGTTCATAAAGTGATTGATTCCCAAAGATAGGGTGATATCTTGGAGTTTGATTAACCTAATTTTCTTCTATTTCTTGTATTCATTTTTTAGTATTTGTGACAAATGTATTTACTATTCTAGAATTGGAGTTGTATTGATACTATTTTTAGATCTTGTACTAACTCTACCAGGCTTTTGGATTGTTATCTTATTTGGCTATTTACTCAATCTAGGACACTTATGTTTATAATATTGTTTTTGTATTTTTCCTATGTTAGGACTCTCTTATCGGATTAACCTATTACTTTTGCTCTGGTTTATGGTATTGGCTTACCTAATGGTGGAAATTTGTATGTTACATCATGACTCATAAAAGATGTCATGATAAATTATTATTAGAGCCTAGGTTTTGTTGGTATTATTGGTATAAGAGCAAGTGTCTAGTAGAGTCCTGCAAATTGGAATATTGACATTTGTTTCCTATCTTCGGGAGGTCGTTGGACATTCTTTGAAGTTCTTCACTTTTTCACTCATATCATACCAGTCTGGGTTGGTTTGTATAATATTCTCTTAACGTTTGGTTTGTATAATATTCTCTTAACCTTACTCTTTCATAGAAGAACAGGACACGTGCTACTGCTATATAAGACGAGGATCCCAAGTTAGAGCCCAGGGATCCTAATCCTATTGTTGAATGTGGATGACATAGAGTTCATGGATAGTCTAGAGATGTGTCCCATGTTAGAGTCCAGGGATCCTACTCCACTAAGATATTTGGTTCTCCTGGAGAGTATGCATATAAGTTCCTGACTACTTGTGAGTTTAGGCTCTGTTGTTTAGGCCTTATCGAGACCCGTGGAATGGATTACACCATATTTTATTTGGACTTGTCTGCTCGTCAATGGTAGAGTGGTTTTATGGATTCTAGACAAGCTAGATCTTGCCCTTTGTCATGGACTTAGTTCTTTAAGATATTCTTGGAGAAGTATATGTCGTTCATCCTTGGAGATCAGTTAAGAGATCAGTTTCCCAGATTAGAGCAGGGCTTTAGGACAATTGCTGAGTATGTGATAGTTCTTTGCATTGTTAGAGGGTTGAGGCTTTCTATTTATATGTCTTCTAAGAATAGGTATCCTCTGCATTCATCCTTTCACCCTTAGTGTCAGCTTAGTCGACTTATTCAAGAAGCTCTATAGCTTTCTAATAGAGGTTAGTCTAGTGCTAGAGATCACCCTAGTAAGGGCATTAGTAAGTCCTCGAGGGGTTTATTTTCTAGCCAGTCTAGATATGGTAGTCATTTTGGGCCAGCCAAATCTGTTGGTTCTAGTTCTACTTATATTTTCAATTTTACTTATAGACTTTTTCGTCACTAATGGTGGGAGTGCCCTAGTCGTAGGGCAATGGTTGTTCAGCTTTGAGTGTTTCCCCTATTAGAATAGCTTACCCCCTTAGTTATATATGGTTCTTATAGTTGCAGAGGTAGTTTCCAAGGTATTAGAGGAGGTTGTCAAAAAGGTAGGATAGGGGGTTGATTAAGTATCCATCCAAATAGCGAGCATGGTCAGTTATGCACAGTACTTGCAAGTCCCGAGGCTTAGACTTTGGATACTATGGTTTTACGTATGGTTTTTAATGTGTTGATTGTCGGCCCTTACTTTGTTTGATTGGGGATCCACTTATTCTTATATATCTTTTTATTATACACCTCGAACTAAGTTATCTATTGATTTATTATCCGTGCCACTGAGTGTATTCACTCCCATGAGTGATTCTTTAGTAGTGGATCAAGTATTAAAATCATGTGTTGTGATTGTCAGTGATATTGATACTTATGATAATTTTATTATTCTGGATATAGTAGTTTGATGTAATTTTAGGCATGGATTGATTATACCAATATCAAGCAGTCATGGATTATTTTGACTATATCGTTACCTTAGACATGCCCAGCGTACCTTAGTCATGTGGAAGAGGGCAGTTAGTTGTGATCCAATAGGGATTATAACCTATGCTCATGTTAGGAGACTTATCTCTAGGGATTGCAAGTCTTATCTTACTTATGTTTGTGATGCTAGTGTTGAGAGTTCGTTGCATGACTCTGTTCTTATTAATTATGAGTTTCCTAATGTGTTCCCTGTTGACTATAAGACTGATTTTGATATTAACCTCGATACAAAAACCCGATCTATTTTTATGGCACCTTGTTGTATGGCTCCTGTCGAACTTAAGGAACTAAATTCTTAGCTTCAGAGTCTACTTGGTAAGGGATTTATTAGATCGAGTGTGTCCCCTTTGGCTGACCCTATATTGTTCATGAAGAAGAAGAATGGATCTTTGCGTATGTTTTTTGATTATAGAAAGCTTAGCAAGGTGATAGTGAATAATTGTTATCCTATGCCTCATATTGATGATTTATTTGACGAGCTTCAGGGTGCAGCCATATTTTCTGAGATTGATTTGAGGTTTTGTATGGTACGAAAGGTCATTCTCCAACTGGATGGGTTGAGACTTTCAAGGTTAGACCCCCGTGGTGCGGATATGTTTTAGTACTTATTGGATAGTGTCAGGGTAAATCAGGATAGACTGAGAGCAGCTCAGAGTAGGAATAGGGCGTATGTAGATTGTCAGCTCTTTTCCTTGAGATTTGGAGTTGGTGATCATATATTCCTCTCTGTATCACCCATAAAGGGTGTGATAAGGTTTTAGAGGAAGGGTAAGCTCAGTTTGAGTTATTGGACACTTAGAGATTCTCCACGCACTTAGTGAGGTAGCTTATGACTTAGCTTTACCTCAAAATTTTGCTACTAGTCATTAATTTTTCCATGACTTTATGTTGCAGTAATTTATTCTTGATCCTTTCCTTGTGCTTAGATGGGACTTAGCCTAGTTGGATGAGCATTTGACCTTTGTTCAAAATCTTGTGCCTATTGTGACAAGTTATATGCGATGATTGTACCTATAGAAATTATAGTGGTTAAGGTTCAATAGAGGCACCACCTAGTGGAGGATGCCACTTAGGAGATTGAGAGCGAGATGCGGGCCTAGTATCCTTTCCTACTCGAGACTTTGGGAAAATCCTAGTTCTTAACTTCGGGGCCAAAAGTTCTTTAGTAGTGGATATTGTAATGAACCTAAGGTGATTTTCTATAATTTCTACTAATTTTTTCCATTAGAGCTTATCCATATCTACCCCAAGTCATTCATGACTTGTTGGAACTGATAGTTTAGTTACCAAGCGGTTTGTTTAGTTTTTAAAAGCCAATTCCTGGTTTAGAAGTATTTATTAGTTCCAAATGGCCACTAGGACAAAACTTAAACAAAACAATCTTATATGCAAATTCCAACTGTGCAAGCAGCTCTGGAATATCAATTTTAGGCTAGGTACACCTTTGGTTTGGGTCTCAGTACACCTAAGCTCATTTCGACATATGGATAAAAAAGTTAAAAAATTGAAATTGTGTATGGGACCCACATATAGTTAAAATAATTCCCACATATAGTTAAAATAATCTCAGATGAAAAATAAAACTTCACCATAGTATCTGGAAGATTAAAATTAATGAGTTTACATAGTTCATTTGCTTATATCGAATTTTGAATTAATCCTGGGGTATCATTGGACATCTTGGAAAAAAATTTAATTTTTTCTGCTGAGGTGGCCCGATCTCCATGCAAATGGCCACAATCATCCTTGTATGATCACTATGTAAGTGGTCATAATTGTTATCAGTGGATGGCGATCGTTGTAGCTGAGGGCCAGGTGGGGTATTTAATAGCCCTTATGGTCGTGTTTTTGGCATTTCTCCTTCATTCTTGAGACCTAGAAGCCCTAATATGGCGTGCTAAACTCAAATTGAGTCATGGGAGTGTCTTGGAATCTTGATTTACATATATTTTCATGATGAACATCAGATTTCAGGTATGAATCCTTCCATTTAATTTTTAAATATCTTGAATTCTTGACCAAAACCCACAAATAGCTTAAGGGATTATTTTAGCCAAAATATTCATAGATTTCACCTATTTCCTGAGGGTTATGATTTCCTAATGATGTGTGAACATTGGGTTGGTCTCGAAAATATATTTTCAATATATGGGACCCACGTGAGGTTTTTGGTGTCATTTTTGGACCCAAAGCACAATAGTGTTATATAGGCATTGATACTATTATAATGATGTGTAGTTTGGGGTCTTGATATCATGATACCTTAAAGAAGCTTCTCAGAATGGAAATTCAAAGGTTTAGTAGATGGTAGCATTCTTTGGATATGAGATAGGCTAGGCTTAATCCATGTTTGAAGGAGCTATATTTTAGAATAATTATGATACCCTATCTCCTTGTTAGATTAAGCTTTGTTATAGAATAATTATGATATCTTTTTATATTGGGATGGTTTTTAAGTATTAGCTTGATGAAATGCAAGACTTGGGTTAGTTAGACCGATTAGGCTATGCGAATCTTAGAGTGGGAAAGCATGACTTGTTTCCCTTTCACTTAAGTGGAATAGACTTCATTACTCATGTTTAGCATGAGAATGCCTTATAAATCACAATATTAGGTGAAATTCTCTAGTTGTTCATACTTGGAGTAAGTTGGCCTTAGTTTTTAGTACTAGTAAAGGTTGCCTTAGTTCCATTGGGCTTAGTAAAGATACTTGAGTAGAATACCTTAAGCTTATGGTGACTTACTATATTTCTAATAGTTGATTAAGATACCATATCCTAGTCCAGGGGTAGAAATTAAATTAGAATGCATTCAGGGATTTAGATGTGGGCGTGTTGACCCAGCTTAAGTCAAGACTTATGATTATTTCCCTTGAACCCCTTACATTTAGTAATCAACTAGAGAGTGCCCTTTTGAGGCAATATTGATGATTATTGGTGTTTGTTGGTTATGGGGAATGACATTGAGAGTGATGCCCAGGTGATAATGCATATGTATACTGTATTGGGTAAATCTTATGTCAAGTTATTAATTATGTTATTGTGATTAGCTATTGTTTGGGTTAATGAACTTGCTATTGGATAAGCCCTTGACTACAAAATGGCCTAAGACATAAATGATATTATTGACCATGCTATAAATAAGATATAGATAACGACATGCTTTAGCTATTGCTCATGCTAATGATAAGTTATATTTATGCCAATAGTAGTCGAATGAATATGCTACTAATGGGTGATAATTCAATATATCACTTATGATTATTCTCATGGTCTAAATGACTAGATTATAGATTATGTAAGGATAAGCCCTTGATTATACTCTTAAATAAGCCATTGATTAGGCTAGTTTTTGGTATATTAACTATGCTATTGCCCTTGTTAAATCATGCTTAATAACTACGCTAATAATTATGTTGGAAATATTCCTTAATACCCTTACCTTTAATCCAATCTGATTCTGATTCCGGGGAAAGTCTTTTAAGTTCGGATACGATCACCCAATATAACCCTCCTTAACTGCCCTAGCTTCTTGCCCATAGAGTGGTTCTACCAGTAAAAAGCCATATACGATTTATTATAACATCTGCTGATGTACCTCATAGTTGGGTTGTACCTTTCTTAGGTGTCAAATGTGATGCTATGTTGAAGATGATGATGTTAATAGTGCTAGAAGGAACACTTATTGACTATATGTAAATATATTCTGTAGATTATGATTGGACTCATGATACTTCCTTATATGATCACTTATGCTAATGCTTTTGCTACTTCTTTTACATATCCATATACCTATCTCTCCAGTATGGAATAGAGGGAAGATGTTTGTTTTAAAGATATAAGTTTTAGGGAAAAAATCCATGATAGTTTATATAATTTATGTTAGATATACATATATCTACTAATAAAGTGACATTGATGATGAACGCTGGATTATTGATGTATGCTCTAATTTGCTTCTCCTTTATATCTATTTACTTTAGCCCTCGTGGGACTTCTCATTTGCTTTAGCCATTGTGGGGCTTGTTATAGACTTCTCCCTCATGGGCCTTATTTTTTGTTAATGATATAAACTTATGTATTATTATGTTTTGATGATGCCCGAAAAGGATGGAGGATATGATGATGTTATAATGATACTCGGCAAGGTCGGAGGATGTGATGATGTTATAATAATACCTGGAAAGGCTGGGGGATATGATGATGATATATTGATACCCAACAAGGATGGAGGATATTATGATGATATGATGATACCCGGCAACACCGGAGGATATTGTGATAACATGAGGATACCCAGAGCGACCGGATGATGTTGTGATGTTATTTTGATACCCGATAAGTTCAGAGGATACTATGACGGTACAATGATACCCGGTATTGCTAGAAGATGATTATTGATGTGTCTATGTGTACATCTATTTGTTTGAATCTTGCTAGCACTATTTATGACAATTTTATATTTATTTATGCTCTTGTGTAGTTGCGTATTATGTTGATATTAAGGTTATTGGCTATAATCTTCTAATGAGTTAAGGTATAAAGTGGTATAGTTGTTGGTTTAAGGATGAAATATCCTTAGTGGTGGAATTGCTTAAGTGGCTAATAAAGACTAATGGATTAGTGAACCTTAGTGATAAAGTGAACTAGTGGCATTAATGGCTAATAGTAGTGACGATTATTTTATCATGGAGATTAGTGATAATAGGATTAGTGATGGTGATAATTAGCTGCTATCGATGACCAAGTTTATGATGTTGATTACTTGTTAAACATGAATTTAGGGATTAATAATTCTAGTTAATAAAGGATGGTAGCTAATAGATGAATAATGAATAAATGGTGATTGGTGGCCTTTATTTAGATGGTGTCTAGTAGAATTATGAAGGCTAGATATAAATATTTATTAATGGTAAAATATGGTCTAGTTGCGACTCTTGACTACATGCTAGATATTGGCTAGATAATCAGCAATGGTTAGATGTTGGACCATAAATAGTGATTATGTGATGAATAGTGGATAGATAATAATTAGATGTTATATGAAGGCTATTGAGCAATTGGTTTCAGAATGACTGTTGGTTAGATAATAAAGTATCGATAGGGTTTATTGATGAGATGGATGCCTATAATATGATACGGTTATGGTTTTGAGTAAATTGCTATGTGTTATTCAATTACAATTTTTTATCATACTTACACAAGTTAGCAAATGGCCATTTGATGGAAATTATGGGTAATGAGAAAGTTTAGGTCTATCAATGATTTGATTCTTTTATGTTTGTCTTGGGTTTACTCTCCAGTTGTATGGGACGCTGTGGTGAGTTCTTTACTCTATGCACTTGTTGGTGTATGGACGCCAACTTTGTAGTTGTGTCTGCTTGTGACTGCACTTGTGTTGCTTTATGATTTTGAATTATTTATTTCTTTTACATGACAATACTGGATTCATTTATGCCTTATGCTATATTGTCATTCTGGTATTTAATACTTGTTATGTATGACAATATTGGCAGGCGCTAATGCCTTATGTTATATTGTGATTCCGATATTTCATGCTTGTTATGTACATCGATATTTGTATGTGTTGATGCTTTATGTTATAATATTATTCTGAATTGCGTACTTATTATTTATAGTGATAATGGAGATGATTCTGTTTTGATTATGTACATTGACTTAGTTTACGATTATCTTGTATTTTATTATTTTTATATCATAATTTAGCATAGTCGCCCAAAGATGCCTACTGAGTACCCACTGTTTTGGTACTCATTCTACACTTCTGTACTTTTTTGGTGCAGATCTGAGTAATAGTTGTCGCCACAAATCATAGTTCATGCAGTGATTGATTCTTGAAGATAGGGTGAGCTCTTGGAGTTCGAGTCGCACAGTTTCCTTCTATCTCTTGTTTTCAGTCAGTAGTATTAGAGATAGATGTATTGGGTATTCTAGACTTGGTGTTGTATTGATACTATTAGTTGCTCTTATACTAACTCTATCTATTTTTTAGATAGGTATCTTGTTTGACTATTTATTCAATCTAGAACTCTTATGTTTATAACTAATGTTCTTGAATTTCACCTATGTTGGGCCTTTATTTACAGTTTAACCCACTGCGTTATCTCCGAGTTATGATATTGGCTTACCTACTGGTAAAACTTTGTAGGTTCCATCATGACTCATAAATTAGGTCGTGATAGTCAAAGCTCATGATCAAGTAGGACTTTTAAGGGTTGTAATGTAGACTAAGGGATGGGTATAACTATTTTCTAGCCTGTAATAGTGACTATATTTCCTAAGTTCTTTACTATACTACACTTTACATTAAACTCATCCCCAATAAACCATTCATCACAATTTTTCTCTTCCTAGCTCTCTTTTGTTTTTCCCAATCTCTTTAAGATAGTTCATACAACTTTAATAGGTAGTTTTTTCCATCAACACATGATTTATTAATCAATTTTTTTCTTTTTATTACATTACTCCCAACCACAACATAAAAATTTTCAACACAGCAATAGCAATTATTTTGGGGCATCACTTTCACCTTTTTCCTTGTTCAATTTTACACTCCTTAATATCGTAACTTCTCAAGTAAAGCTCTTAGGAGTTTTAGATTAGATTAGGAACAATTGAAAGAAAGGGATAGGACATATATAAGGCTACAAAGTAATAGGTTAAAGGCTCAACAGGGCCAGCTAAAGTCATGCAGAAAGGGTAGATAAAGAAAGTATAAAACATGGATAGAAAAGAAATTCCTATATCATCTCCTAAACTTAACATTCTTTATTTTTCTTTGCAAACACACCGGCCAAGTTCTTGACATCAATTATTCAATCATGGAATATAACAAAAACCTCAACCAAAATGGAACATGTTCAAATCTAGACGGATCCCTATTGACTCTCGACCAAGAAATTTCCCAAATTCCATTGTAATATAAAATCAAATGCAAGATAAAAGAGCCTAGGTGTCTCACAATAGTCTTTCAATTTTCATATCATGCCATGTAATTCAACACCACTTGCAACAAGTAATCATGTGTAATGCGTAGCTAGAGCATCTCTATTTATTCCTAAAGATAAAATTTTAAAATTACTCTTAAAAATAAAATGGGATACTGGATTCAAAGGGCCCCCCTTGGAAAAGAATCAAAAAGAAAAATCTAGAGGTGGGAGAAGTGTGCTTCTACTAAACAGATACCAACCAAAACTAAAAAAAAAAGATAAACTCTTTTTTTTTTTTTTTTTAAAATTTAGTCAAAATTAGAAAATAAATCAAAATAAAAATCATATAGTACACTTCAACCTAACCCACCTCACACTTAAAATCATACTTTGCCTCCAATGTATAAATCGAGGAATGAATAATAGGAATACTCCCTAAGGACTCAAGGCTTGGCTAGCAGCATCTCACTTATCAATGAGGTCCAAAGTACCCCACATTTTGTTTTTTCCATTCTCCTTAGCTAAGATCTCAGGTACTCAGATTTCCATTTGACACGTCAAAACAAATCATAAACAAAGCCGAAGGTGATACTAAAGAAAATCAAAAAATTAAAAATAAATTTCTTAACTTTGGGTTGCCTCCTAAACAACATCAAATTTACTATCGCAATACAATGTATAGAAAAATTATCAACCATATCCTCTCATACTTTTCCTCCTTTAAGGGACCCATCTTCTCTTTTTTTTTTCTAACCTCTTGAGTGCTCACCATCAAGGTCTGAAAATTTTCATACACTTACCTTTTTGTAATTTCCTTCAAGAAGTTAAAGATCATTCTTATCTATGAATTTGTCCAAATCCATGAGAGAGTCCGAAGAGAAAATTGGAAGTTTGCTATCCTTAAACCTACATTCATCCACTTACATCATTGTGATCATTCATATATCTCTATAGTATGAGAGTGTGTTGATGCTTTGTACACTTTAATACTTCCTCTTTATCATTCAGTCTCATCTCGAGTATTCCCTCTCTCACATCTATCAATTCTCCCTGGTAGACAAGAATAGACATCCTAATATGATTAGTGCCCTGTCATATTATCATAATAAAGAATAATAAAATCAGCAAGAATAATGCACATATCAAACTTTATAAAAACATCCTCTATGATTCCTTCAGGGAGAACTCTAGTTCTGTCCACCATCTGTACCACAATTGAGAAGATCCTAGTTTTCCCCAAACAGTTGTACCATGATTTCATAGCACTTCTGATGCTTAAAATAAAAAAATATGATAATACTTAGGACTGTTTTGTTGGATATGATGTGTTTTTGAGTTAAATTTGCAGGAAACTAGGTTTTCGGAGCTAACCAAAAGAAAAAGTTGAACGCAGAAACTTTCTTCAACCTACTTTGGCACCTACAAGCCATATGTACCACTTACTAGCCATAGCCAATAAACTGTAGTACTAGAAGCTGAAGTTTGAAAGAGTTTGAAGTTGCAGAAGATGTTTGCTACCTAGGTCGGGCCATGTATGACCTATAAGTGGCATAATAGGTGGTCACAGACTCAAGTTTTCCGCTTTTGTGTTTGGTTTGATTTCTATGATTTTCTTGTGATCTACTAATACTCTTTTGATATTTTTAGTTAGTTTATACTAATATATTCCCTTGGGGGAAAGTTACTCAATATTATCATTCCCAAACATATATTTTAATTCAAAGATTCGAGTTTGATCTTGGGATTGTGTTCTTAGATTTTTTTTTCATATTCACTTTGGGACTGGGTTTTAAATGTCAATCATTGTGAGATTGATTTAATTCTTTTAATTATGAATTTTATTGATTGTTTCACAGTAATGAGCGGTTAAATCCCATAGATATGTTTGTGGGAGACCTAGCTAGATAACAAAGTAGAGGAAGTGCCAGATTGATCCCAACTGATATTCTCGCTTGTATTGTGATTATCTTCAGTTTAATAGATTTCTTATAGGTTGCAAATATTAATATCCCTCCTACATTCACTAGTTACTTCAAAAGAGAGGTAGAGAGTAGGAAAACAATATCACAACAGTAATTTGGAGTTAATTATCGATATAAGCTTATGCGCCTCATCTACTTAAGCTAAGCTAATGTGCCTCATCTACTTAAGCTACTTTTCTCTATCTAATTAACTAAAAACTCAAAAGGTAATAGTTAATTTGGGATCTAAGATAAGGGCTAGTAAGGAGACACTCAGAGACTCAAAAGGTAAAAAGTAAAATTCACTAAAGAGTTCACAAGATGATTAGCGATACATAACTTATCATAATCTACATACTAGATATTCGGATAGTTCAACAGACCATGATAAACATACAGAGTTAGAAGGCCAGGGGGAATACAGTCGTAGTGTTCATTTTTAATCGTATACCACCCCAAGAATTTTAGTTTTATTACATTTGACTATTCAAAGAAAAATTTCCCTTTTGGTTTCCTTAATGCATAGTGATTTTAGTTTCCTAAATGCATAGTGATTTCAGAATGTCTGAGAGATAGTTCCATATATTCCCTATGAGTTTGACCTTAACCTAGTTGGGTTACTATATTCTTATAGAAATCACTTTATCTTTAAAAGGATGAGTGGATTGGAAATTTTCATGAACACCCAATCTACACATCCTTACGAAGATAAAACAGTTGCTGTCAAAATATAGTAACCCAACTAGGCTAGGGTCAAACTCACAGGGAATACGTTGAACTATCTCTCTTACATGCTGAAATTATCTACTAGTACTGAAAGTAAATGGGGTATTTTTCCTTTAATAGTAAGACGTACAAAATCTTGAATTCTTGGTGTTGTAAATAATAAAAAATAAATACTGAGACTGTGTTCCCCTGGATTTCTCATTCCATAGGTTTATCGTTCTTCATTGAACATCCCAATATCTTACATGCAGAATTTGATAAGTTATGTATCACTAACCGTCTTGTGAATGCCTTGGTGAATTTTAATCTTTACCTTTTGAATCTCAGAGTGTTGCCTTACTAACCCTTATCCAGGATACTAGATTAACTATTACCTTTTGAGTCTATATTTATTAGATGAAGATAATTAGCTTAAGTAGATAAGGTTGATTAGCTTATATCAATAATTAACTCAAAATTACTATTTTGGTCTTTTATTCCTACTCTCTACCTCCCTTTTGAAGTAAGTAGTGAATATAAGTGGGATCTTAACGTTTTCAACCGCTGAGAAATTTATTAAATTGAAGATGATCACAATACATGCAAGAATATCTGTTGGGAAGAATGTTGCACTTCCCTACATTGATATCTAACATGGTTTTCCATAACTTTGTCTAAGGGATTTAGCTTCTTATCTTTTAGAAACAATCAATGTAATTCATCATCGAATCTTAGAATCAAAATATATGTTTCTGAATGATAATAGTGTGTAACTTTCCCCCAAAGGCATAAATTAGCATAA
Source organism: Capsicum annuum (assembly GCF_002878395.1). NCBI lineage: Eukaryota > Viridiplantae > Streptophyta > Magnoliopsida > Solanales > Solanaceae > Capsicum > Capsicum annuum. Next base: position 164,152,776 of record NC_061117.1, read on the forward strand.
ACTAACTAAAAATGTCAAAGGAGTATTTATAGAATATGTGAAAACCCTAGGAATCAAAACATAAACAAAATAGGAAAATTTGAGTCGGTGACCACCTATGGTGCTACTTCGGGTCGTAGGTGGAACCTACGGGATGTAGGTTGCCCCAGATAGGTAGTAGACATCTTGTGCAACTTTCATCTCTCTAAAACTTTAGCTTCTGGCTACTACGATCTATTACCTAAGGCTAGTAGGTGGTACTTACAACTAGTAGGTGTCAAAGTACGTAGCAGAAATTTTTAGCTTTCAACGTTTTCTTTCAATTAGCTCCCAGAACCTAGTTTCATGAAAAATCAACTCCAAAACACATCATATCAAATAAAACATAACTAAGTTCTTGCATCTTATTAGTTTTAAGCATCTAAAGTGCTCTGAAATCATGGCACATCACAAATCAAGATTATTAAACACTAAGAGGGGCCTCAAGTTGATGCTTAAACCTAAATATCTTAGAACTTGTACAAAACCACTTTCATCAATTTGTATAGGGAGGGTAAAACTCCTAGGGTCCTTAAGTTTTTTGGGCATCATGATCATAACCTCAGAACTACATACTTTAGTAGGTGCTATAGTCTCGATATCCCCTAGTCTCATTTTATTTGTCATTACATCCTTCAAGTACTTAGCGTACTTATAAATTCCCTACAAAATATCTAACAAAGGAAGTTTAATATGAAGTTCTCTAAATGAGTCAAAGAACTTCTTAAAACAAACTTCATTTTCACTTTTTCAGCTTCTGAGGGAACGGTTGTAGTAGTCTCTCTTGAGATTTCTCAACTAAATTTACATTTGGGTACTCAGACTTCCACTTCTTATCAGCTTCTACAGATTCAACTTTCTTCTTTTTCTACTTAGGTGTGCTCAATTATTATTGCACATTATTATTTATCCTTGATGATGCATCAACTAAGTATATAACAATGCTTAAGGTGAGTTTCATCACTTAGTTGAATTTTCTGCATCACTAAGAAAAACCCCTCTTTGTGCCAGGGCTAGCTGGACCATCTATATCTTTAGATTCTTTTGACCCAACTACTGATTTTTGATCTCTACAACCATTTGGTCTTAGTTTTCCAAAGTTATTTTCAAAGTCTATTTTATATTATTGGACTAAGTGTTGTTCTGAATACTTTACTACTACTAAAATTATCAAAGTTGAGCCTGGTTATTGCCATGAATAGTTGGGGTGACTCTTCCAGTTGCGGTTGTAAGAATTACCATAGTTTTTTGAGTAACTCTTAGCACATTGGAAAAAAAAATTATAGACTCTAAATTTGCTCCATATAAATTTGTAGAGTAACCACTACCACCACAAATTTCACACCATGTCTTACCCTATTAAATTACATTAACCTAGGCTTGAGGTCGAGCCAAACCTAATATATTGAACTATGTCATCATATAGTTCTGAATGGTGGCCAACTATACATTCAATGTTGTGATAATATCTACTTCGATTATATTTGCAGGTTTTTTTACCCTGCCACTCTAGATTACCTTGTGTAATTCAGTTTAGGAGAGTACACAAATCATCATAGGTTTTCTCTAAAGCCTGATCCCATGTCACTGAATCTAGCAAAATTTTTGTATTATGGTAAATATTTTTAATAAAAGTATGAACTAATACCACATTTGTCTATTGGGGGTGTGAGCAGTCTCTTACAAGGGATTTGAATCTCTTCCATACATAATATAGATTTTCATCTAGCTTCAGCTTGAAACTTAGGATCTCACTCTTCAACCTTATTGTTTTGCTAGAAGGAAAGAATCAGATGAGGATTTTCTTTTCCAAATTATCCCAAGTTGTGATTGAGATTAAAGGTTCTACCATCAATAATTTCTTTTCTTTTCCCGATAAAAATAATGAGAAAAGAAAGAGCCTCACATAGTCTGTAGAGATTCCAGCGGGAATGAACGTGTCACTAATCTCCAAAAAATTCTATAATTGAACATATGGATTTTTACGTAACAAGCCTACAAACTGCCTTCTGCTATGCAATAATTACACCATGTAATGATTAAGATCAAACTGATTCCCTAAAGATGATTTTTGAATATTGGAGGTCACATTAGTTATGAGGTATATCGCCACTTTGCGCACTATCCTACAGGTTGGTTGTTTATCACCCATGGCTACAAAATGGTCTTGCCTCGTTGAACTTATGGGATTGGATAAAGAAGTATTTCTTTTCTCCATAATTGGTGCTAGAGTCACTCAGGTTCAGGATGCCATCCATCCTATTCCCTCTCGTTTGCCAAACTGCTTTGATTCTAACATGTACCTATAAGTTCATTAGCTAAGATCAAGTTTTTCACACTTATAAACAAAATAGTAAAACAAAAAATTTGAAGGTAGATAATTTTTTAAGTCCCCAACAATGACACAAAAAAACTTAACTGTGTCTATCCATACACGCAAGTGTACGTTGTCGTGCAACTAATAAAATGGCTCTTTCTAACCAAATGTCGATCCCATAAGACTTGACATTTAGCAAGCAATCCAATTCAAGTTCTACTATTAAATTTGAGTAGATTCAATTTTTAACCAAAAGAGAGTCTTAAGTTTTTAATAAGCTAAAAGAACGATTAATGATAATGAGATTTTAAAAGAGTTGTGAATTATAATGAAGAGATTTCTATGGTTAAGACATCCTGAACTTTCATGAAAAGATACAAAATCTTATTGGTTAGGTTATTTATCTTTGTTGTTGACTCATGGGGTAAATATCATGCTTATGGTTTTTCGGGACTTTGATTGTCTATCTATATTAGCCTCACAACTACATCATTGATTAGGGATGTCGAAACTAATTCAAATGCATTTACATTTTATCCCATATTTGAACCAAAAGAAGCAGATAAGGTACATTTTTATCCTAACATTGAATATTATTTTTAATTCATCTAAAGAGAAGAACTCATTCCTTGTGTTCCACGATCAAATCTAATGTTACTCCTTCTAGTCTCATAAAAGAAATGTAGATGTATTTTAAACGTTGTGGGTCGATAGAAGAGTGAGTACTAGAACATAAAACCAACAAAATATGATAACTAACAATAACCAACTTAAATGTATGCTAAATAATAATATTCGTAGCCTCAACCCTATAAAGAGGGTTTTTAGACACTCATAATATACTTTACAATCATAAAATTAATGTAGGTCATGCAAGAATTAAGTAATGAAAAAAGAAGAATAAAAACCTTATTTGAAGCCTACTTTATGTATTTTTCAGTCCCAAGTAGTCCAAAGATGATTAAAATAGGAGATAAGTGTCCTATTTATAGTGTAGGACAAGTGGTTCCTGAAAATACCCAAGTTCATGGCACTTTGACATAGAGCCTAAGCTCTTGTGACACTTTGATATCGCGGAACGTAGGCAACACACAACACCAGACCAATAAAATGGATCCTAATATTTGTGACACTATGATGCTGTAACACTTAGGCAACAATCCACTCTAATAAAATGAAGCCTAGCCTTTATGGTAGGTGCTAATGTGGCAACCCAATGTTTGCCAACCAAACTCATTCAAACTTATTTCTTCTATTCCTTAAATTTGTGTCAAATTCAAATCTTGGTAAGTTACTATTTTTGTGGTTCAAATCTTCCAAACATCATCTTTAACATTGATTCATGACTTTGATTGCTTCACATCTCAATCCTGATGAGTCTTTGGCTTCAACCCTCAAATTCTCTACCTTGAAGAGCTTCATTTGTGCCCTTCTAAATCCATTTTTACATCAAGATTTTCCTTGTTTATTTAACCATCATGGATCATATATGTCTTCATTTATCACCTAAATCATATCCAATAGACCCTTACAATAACTAATCACAAGCATTAGATTATGTAATACACAAAACTTATCAAAACTGTACAACAATAAGAACAACTTTGGTCGATTTAACTAATTATCTTGTCAAACCTTTCCTTGGCCATTTTAACTATTGTATTATTTCAATTAAACTATAAGCCACCTAAACATGAGGCTTAGTTAAAAATTATATGAACATAAAGTTTATAATCAAACTATAAGCCACCTAAACATGAGGCTTAGTTAAAAATTACATGAATATGAACTCTATAATCCATTAGGAACATCAAATTACCATCAAAACTAAGCTAAACGTGAGAAAATAATCACGCTCAGGTGTATAAATAGTTCTATTTTAACTTGTACAGTTATACAACAACAAAAGAAAAATAAATCAACCCAAAGTCCCTATTAACTTAGTAGCTATAAATTCCCTTTTTTATATTAAACACACAAAACCCATCATAATCAGGAACAATTTAACCCAGAGTAGACGAGCAAGATTACCACATATCACTAATTATTGCCCCAACTAAAAATTTATCTTAGGAAAATCACCAGTAATCCATTCAAAACACTCAATTGATTCATAGCGTTCGGACTTTGAATTTATAACTTGTACCCATAACACAATTCTTCATACATCAAAAATTCCCTATGTACAAGTCCCTTATCTTTTTCTTAGCTCATTACCCATTTTGTATTCTCTAACACAAAAACCATGGATTAACACTGCATACTCTAAAGAAAAATTCTTGAGTATAATATTTCATTAAGTCCTTTAACTTCCAAACTAAAAAATTATTCAACCCATGTTTCTTCTATGCGTAAGTCCTCTGAATTCCTCTAAATTAACATGCATAAAATTTCTTATCACTCCAATCCATACTATAGCATATTCCACTTCCACAATATAGCTTTACTATGAAAGAACCAGAATCCTAACCTCAACCAATGTAGTCAACTTTCTTTGTCGACTAATAACAATCTATACAAAACATAAAGTTGTACCATCTAAGTAAGACCTAAGTTACCCTGCTGCTCCATGTACAAATCCCAATCCTTAAAAATAAATCTTTAACCTTCCAAATCAAAAATCAAATACCCCTATAGTCTGGTTGGAAGATCAGTTTGTGTTTCTTACTTAGTGCAGTAGAGATCTTCAACAGTTTTCGTTTTCTCATTTTAGTGGTTAAAGATGAGACATGATCATTCTTCATTAACTTGTAGTAGGTCTTGTACCTATTGAGATGAGGTCCTTAAGAAAGATATTTATTTTCTTGTATGCTTGGGAAACAACTATAAAATTTGTAGATTTTGAGATCATTAATAAAGTTGTTTATAACTTTTGCATTGGTTTTGGATAGGTAATAAAGGTTCTCCTATCTAGGTTGGTTGGAGTACGTTCCCACATGATCTATTTAGTTTTTTAGTTATAGCAGATGGTCTAGGATGCTAAAGCAACTACCACTAAAGCGGTCTCCAGACAACTTAAGTGGTTGCACCAACAACACGACACTAGAAATTTCTGCTAAGTCCCAGCAGAACCCGATCAGGTGCTTGAGATTCATTTAGAACACCATGTATGCAAATGAACTTTGCTACCCAGACTAAAAAAGATCATTGAAATTCCTATCCTAGGTTATTTCAACAGAATATGGATCTGACACCTAAGGTTTTATTTTTATTAAAATCTATCCAATAGCCCAAAACAAGTTTGAAAGCCTTAGGACACGTACCAAGGATCTATTTAGCCTAAAACCAATATTTTGGAGGTAACCAAATCATGAGAAGAGGAATTCGAGGCTGTTTACTGAAAGTTTTGTCTCAAGACTATTTTTACAACTTCAAAGGCTCGAAAACTATGAAATGGCTAAATTAATCAAATAAACTGCCCAGTAACCTAACTGTCGATCCTAATAAGTCACTTGAAGTAGCTATAAGAATGCTCTAAATGCATAAAATATAAAAAATAAAATAATAACTAAGAGGGTCATTACATACACCTAAATGTAAAAAAATCATTACCCATGATACCACCGCTTCAATCATCAATTCACCCTTTGAAGTGTGTGATCGTATGATTAGTAGTTGATGCATCATCTAATGTTGAAAATAGATTCTAGATCCCCCAATTTAACAAATAAGCTTAAATTCTTTTTCCCAATTGTCTCGGCACTGTGATCTTGAGTTTAAAAAAAGTTCAAATTTTCTTTTTGTAAATTCCATTCATCATCAATCAAGTAGGTAGTACTGATCAAATACGTTATATTTTCTAATGATGTCTATGTGTCACCATTAAGGAAACTATGTTGTCCTTTAGTAAGACTTTCAAGCTTTTATTTCTCCTCTTGATAAATTCTTAAACACTTAGCTGCAATATTTTGAAAATGTAACTCATAATTATACAAATTAATCATTTGTAGTCTCTTAAATTATTCGCTTTAAACAACTCTATAAATGGTTTTTTAACAATTAAAATAGACTCAATTTACTTGGCCCTCGCCTTTTATAGATTTGAGTTTGCATGTTATTTGCTTCTTATCAATGGACTTAAAAGGGTATTTATTGCACTTGAAAGTAAATGTCCAAAAAATTAGAAGCCTCATTCCTACAAAAAATCATTGACTAAGGATATCGAGTCAACAATAAAAGTACCAAGATTGTTGAGCAACTGCAAATACCCATGATAGACCTCATGCAAGTACTCTGAAGCAAACATTACATCTGTAGTACCACTTGTTCACTCTGACCATCTAATCCCTTTTTTGTTTTAACTCTTATATTGTATCTTAAACATTCAAACAAAATTTTTTGTGCATATCTTATTTCATAGTTTTGGAATTATGTCTGTACGAAATGCTTGATTTCATCATAATCACAGTTTATCGTTTTAAGGTGTATGTACTGAAAGATATAGAACTATAAAGAGGATGCATTTTTACCTAAAAATTATAATTCAAATTGCATAAGATGTCACTTTAAGTAAACTAATAATGAAAAATCATATTTTCTATGATTATATGAAACTTTAAGTAATTAAGAAACTAAACGACATTTAACTAATATGTTTCACAAGTACGGGTAGAATGATTTCAGTTAGTAACTAAATTGAACCAAATATGTTATTAGTATATACATGTAAGTCTATCACTTCCTTCAAAAATACACATTCACATAAGTCATATATTTATATCAAGTTTAGTATTTATGGATAAGTCATATATTTATATCAAGTTTAGTATTTGTGGAGATCTATAAGTACCTTAAAAATGTGAATGATAATTTTGGCAGATTTATAAGTTAATTAATAATAATTATGATTTTTGATAATGTCCCATTAGATTCCTTTGGAAAATGGGATACTTTTTCCCAACTAAGTAATGGTCAAGAAATGATTAGACCAATCTTTAAATTAAAAACAAACGAATATAACCCCAAACTATGATGAATGATATATATATAACCTCTGCCATACTTTGGGTACACATAATCCTCTACCGTTAATGAAATGGTATGTACATAATAATAGGGGCATATGTGTACCCAAAGTGTTAATCCCTCAGCATGATGGTGTGAGCAACTCAAGCTTGTCTACTGATTTACATGATTAACCTAGCCGAGCAAATGGTTTGGGATAAAATTATATTTTCTCGAGGCTAGTCTTATGACATGAGCATGTTAGTATCATAATTCAAACCAATGCCTGGACATGATAGGTATCTCAAGTTCACCCTAGACCGGAGACCACCCCTATAGTCTCACCTCATGATCACAAAATAACTATAATAATAATCCGAAAGCCAACTCACGATAGAAATAAAAAATGAATCGATAACTCAAGGAACTAAGAGTCAAAACAATATCCAACCAATCCACATTTGTCCACAATAGCCTCTAAAATAAGAATACCAAATAGGTCGGTACATTCCGTCGACCATGACAAAAATAATAAAAAATTACTAAGTAAAAACAAAGGAATATAGAAATGATAAGGCCTTTTAAAGTGTGGAGGCTCACCACTTCACAACAACTAGAAAAATGTGCCAATCACCTAACACGACACAGAGGTAAAAGAAGTGTCTTCAAACCCTATATTATGAAAAAATGTAGCGTCATAGTACAGTCAGTGGGATAAGCAATGGCACATAACTCGGGAGAAGCAATAACATAATGCCATGTCCAAGAATCAGTGAAAACCACAATGAACACATTTTTATATACATATTTAAGATGCCTGGATAGGGAACAAGGTTTAAGAATGAGATTTAAAACTATCATCCTGGAACTGTGTAGCTCTAAGCATTCTAAGGGAACCCATGAGCTATAAGGGTTCAGCTTCTCTGCTGAAAGGGTCCCAATACGTGTTAGCCACATGAACCAGGAAAATCTGAGAATGGTTCAAAGACACAGAGGCTCCAACCATTCTAAAATATATATACATAATGTATGAATTATGCACACATTCATAAAGACCCCCACGACTAATGGAATGAGATATTAACGAATTTGAAAACATCCATAAACCCTAAATTGTGAAGAAGGAACTGAATTAAAGAGTTAGGTTATAGTTGGTACTCAATGGGTGAAAGGAGAGCCAATGGTGAAATCCAACTTACTGGGAGATGAGAACCCTAACAAAATCTTTTAAAATTTAAATCCGTAAGAAGATGAACCCTAGTTCCACCTTGGGGAAAGAAATCACCTCTATTCTCTAGTTGCAACTAAGTGTAAGATGTTTTTGAATAATGAGGCCATAGGGTAATATACACCTCAACAATTAGCCTTGAATAACCTAAAGTACGTATGTTTGATGTTAAAATATTGGGCAAATACTAATGTGCCCCTTTAAACTTCGTAACATAAAGCTGCTGCAAGGGATGTATGGGACCTTTCTGCGATTAGTGGACCAACCTACGATCAAGGGTCGTACTCATGTTTGGGAGCTGGATGAGATCTCTCTGGACATAATCAGAAAAGCTTTTATTGTCATGACCTAATTTCTTTGATCCTAATGTTGCTACTATGACCCACCAGTAGTCAAAACAAATCCATAGTGTAGAACGGCTAGTATCTAACTACTCAAAGAGATAAAGGAAATAATGTAAAAAAGATAATAAGAAATCAATTGCACAATAAAATCCCAAAACCTGGTGGTATCAGTACAAGAGCTTCTAATATAATAAGATTGCAAAGGTGGAATAGTTGAAATAGATTACACCAATAAAATTTATCTCCGAATACAACAAAGAGACAAATCTATTACGTAAAAGAGAGGAAAGTAATACTCCAAACATTAGAAGCACACTTTAAGTCTTTGAACCATGGATTTTCCACGCGATGCACACATCAACAACGATAACCCGTACTATGATCTGCTAGTTGTAGAAGTGTAGTATGAATGTCAAACACGTGGTACTCAATAAGAAACTGCCAATTGAGATCCAAAGACAAATAAGATATATATAACATATACTTAAAATGGAAAAATGTACCCAAATGTCCATCCACAATATAAGATAGACGATGAGATAATAAGTTATCATATCATGTCCATGATACTAACATTCTTAAGGCTAAGGAAGTAATAAAGATGCACTATCTTATTCCATCCATACTTTGGAATCTCATCACTCTACCATATATGACTAGCCAATATGCAAGTAAGAGCAGAAGAAAAATATATCTAATTACACAAGGCCAAGGAATGAGTATATAAATGAAGTAAATGAAGGCATGGAGGGATATATGGTAATACCATATCTGCATATAGATAAGTGTGTACATATATATATATATATATATATATAAGTACATAACCAAGATCTATTTGAAGTATAGCCTTAGTCATTAGACTAGCTATTTAAGACCTCATAATCATAACAGGAGCTAGTACTAAAATACTTAGGGTTCTAGTCCATATTAGGTCATCAGCTGGTCATTCATAGTAATATAATCATAAGATAAAAAGGTATGAATCATAACCCAAGTCTCGATAATGAATTAATGACCAATCTATCATAAACTAGCCATAATAAAGATCATAATACCACAAAAATAATTATAATTAAAACGAACGTCATCTTCATAACCATATTCATCATCATCACTGTCATCATCATAGTCATCATATGACCTTGTCGGGTATATATATATATATATTTTCCATACATAGGGCTTACATATATATATATATAAATTTGTCATACATAGGGCTTTCTAGACTTAAACCGGTAGATGTTCACATAGCCACATCAATATAATGATCCTTCGGCCTTGTTAGGTATCATTACATCATCATAATATCCTTCAGCCCTTACGGGTGTTATCATAACATCTTCTGACCTTGCCGGAAATCATAATATCACCATAATATCCTCTTGCCTTGCAAGGAAACATCATACCATCATAATTTATAAATGAATATCAAATAATAGATAGCGAGCCCTATGAGGGCTAAAGTAAAGTAAAAGCCCCACGAGGGCTAAAGTAAAATAAAAGTGTCACAAGGGCTAAAGTAAATAAACATAAAGAGAAGAAAGGTAGAGTAAATTTCCCTAATTCATTGCTCATCATCGATACCACATTGTCAATAAGCAAATGTACATAATAGGAATATTATAACTTTTATTGGGTTTTTCTCAAAATTTATATTATCAATCCAGCATCTTCCTCCGTCCTATATTGGAAAGATGTGTATTTGAATATGATTGATGTACAGGCTCAGCCATGGCATAAAGAGTGTAAATTCGTAATTTGTTGCACGTAGTGAACTTTAGGACTAAATCATTATAAGAGTGTAGAAAGGGGCGGAATCTCTCACGATCAGAACAATTAGTAGCATCAAATCATTGACTAGAACTTATCACAGTCAAGTCTTTAAAACATCCTTATTAAACTCTTTTACATATAAGTTATTCATTAAAATAGGCACTTATTATTATGACAAAATCTATTTAAGAGTATAAAGTGGGATTTGGCCCTTATTTAGTAACAATAATAATAACATTATAATCTAGTTAGAATCGTATCAATCATCGATGAAACGATCATGAATATACTAGATCTATGCATGCCATCACCAATATTGATAAAATTGAACCACAAGAAGTATTATATCAATAAACTGCAATCATATCCTTTATAAGGATAGACACTTCTCAAATGGTCAAGTCATATCAATCACGGCCTTGGGCCCAATAATGAGTTTTGAATAATTCTAGCATCATAATCACAGCCGTCGGACCACATACGTATATAAAACCCATCAATTGTAATATTTATAAATCATCTGATATTTATAAGCCATAGAATATTTATGAGGAAAAATATCTCTATAAGCCATAAGGCATATTTATACTCATCTCACATATTAGAGGCATCTCACATCTAGGAGGCGTAATAATAATTAGCATCTCACATCTATAGGTCATGTATCATGACTATATAGAATATCATATCTATAAGCCAATTATCATATCTAAGAGAAATAACATCTCTAAGGGCCCAATATAATGAAAATAAGCCATTAATCATAATGTGGGTAAAGTCAACAGAATTTACCAATCCACCAAGTAAACTTATTCTAAAGGCTCAGTAGTCTCAACTAGGCCTAACATTTGCAACTAAGCCCACTAGGGCTAACACAAGTCTTTGCCTATTGTGGGTTTATGGAACCCATTTCTAATCCTTAATGTCCATATTTAGGCAATTTATGCCACAATCTAGGCTAAGGTATCCAGTTCAACTTCTAGATGTCAAGTAGGCCATAACCAAACCTAAGATAGGAACATCATCTATAAACAATGGCATTATAGTCAAATCTACTCAGATTATGGTTTCACAATCACTAGACTAGTCCAACTAAGCTTAATCATACTAACCATGATTCAAACACTTAAACCACATCTCAAACCTAGCGTTATGCAGTATCCATGCTATACATTAGTCTATTCTACGTAGAAAGAAATAGACTTCTAAAGGGTAATAACCATAAATCCTTATATCATTCACCAAAATCTCATCTTGATTTTGCAATCCCAAAATACCATTACAACATCAAAATTGTAATCTAATAACCAATATGATTATAAGGATATCCATATTGCACCATTTTTCTTCTGTTCCAAAAACAACATTAAAAACCCCAAGTGGGTCCAACTTTTGGAAAATACATTATAGAGGACAACCCAACATGGAATCAATCTTATGGAATAAAATCCATAAAAAATAGGGGAAAACTAAGCAAACTTTGGTTTAAAACCAAGACCTAAGTGAATTTGGGGGTTTTTGGTCAAAAACAAAGAAATTCATCAAAAAGGTGATGAAATCTTACCTTAATTCCAGTCATAATTACAATAATAGATGTTTAGCAAGCTCCCAAGTTACCCACAAGATTTAATTTTGAGTTATCACACCCTTCAATGGTTCTTAGGTCTAAAAGATGAAGGGAAAATGACAAAATCACAGCCTAAGTGGTCATTTTATACTCATACTAGGTATAGAGATGTTGCTATAATAATCCAGAGGTTGCTATCATGATTACACGATCAACATACACCTTGTACAATAGTGGTATCCCTGACACGACCCAAACCCAGGAAAGGACATGTCAGGTATCTTAAGTCTAACAAGGACCAGAGACCGACCCCCAATACCCAAACCATTGACACCCTTTACATACCATGTCAGATGAATTCTTAACATATAACAAGATAAGAGAATATCAATTTTAAAACATTATAATAAGTTTATAACCAAAACCATTCATTCACAACAAAACATCAAACAAATCCCAGTACCAATGCCAATTCCAACACCGGTACCAACATCGCCCATGCCTACAGTAGTCCGATAAAGCCTCTAAACAAAATCAAATAATATTTAGTCGAGAAATACCCCTGACCATAGCAAAAACTAAGACCAAAGAAATATTAAAGATATAAAGAAATATATAGCATGAAATGGGGTCTTCCAAAGTATGGAAGCCCACCACTTCTGTCTGAGTCAAATGTTGTCCCTGAATCACCAAGTCACAGAGCAAGAGGAATGGAAGCATGGTTGGTTCCTGAATAGCATAAGGATACAAGGTTAGAAGACGGTTAGTAGCGTGAATGCTAGCATGTAACTCAGGGATAAATACAAAGTAATACCATCGAACCCCAACAAAGTGAAACCAATGTACATAACCATATGTGAATACATATATAAATCTATACCATGTCAGGAGAGGGAACAAGGTTTAGCATGCATTTCAAATCCTTAACCTAGGTTGTGTAGCTTTAACATCATATGTACACCTACAGGCTATATGGGTGTAGTGTTACTCCCTGAACAGGCCCAGTGCGTGCTACATGAACCCAAGATATTATAAATGGCCCGGGATTCTCATGTACCCTTTGTCATCCATGATACATATATAAATGTATAGACTTGGGAGATGCCCTTGTACCCTATAAGCACTCGGTCAGCAAGACTAACCCTCATGTCGGCAAACATGAGTTTTTACTCTCCGTCCTTCAAACTCACACCTTCATGGCTAGCTATCATAATCCTCATTATTGGCCAATTAAAATATTTAACACATAACCAAAGCACTAATTCTAGGAGTCAATTATCAAGGCATTATTAAGTGGTATTTTCATACTAACTATAGCTTGTAATAAATATCATTATGCCAATACTTAGGGGATTCCTATGTACCCCGCAGACTCCATTATTAAAATAACTTGGGGGATTCCCGTGTACCCCACTAGGTTTTCATAAATCATTAACTTAGGGGATTCTATTGTACCTTATAAGATTTTTAAAACTATCCTTAATCATTTAACTATTTATACCGTGCATTAGTTTCAATAAACAAGCTAAGCCAAGTGGTAATGCCTAAATAAAAATCAATTATGCAAGTTGGTTGAGTTTATTACCAATTTCCAAACCAAAACAATCAATTTGGGTCCATTGTACCCATATTTCTATTCAATTAACAAGTTGTGATGACACCTACTAAAACCCACTAGTAGGTAAGCCAACACCGTAACCCGAAGATAAGGCAATGGGTTGCTTTAGTAGAAAGGACTGACACGGGCCATAATAGATGAGCCTAACAACAACAATGTTCCACAATAAACAAAAAAACTATGGATACCAATTCCCATGACCTGTTAATATCAGTACAAGAGCATCTAAGTTCAACAATAAGAAATGCAACTCAAAGTCTAAATTATCTTATACATTCATCTCAAGTTCAAAAAATTTAATAAAAATAGAAGGGAAATAGGCGAATTGAACTCCAAGTGCTCACCCTATCTCTATAAGATCAACACAATATAATCTCAGCTCCGCAGCGGTAACTATTACTTGGGTCTGCACCAAAAAGGTACAAAAGTGTACTATAAGTACCAAAACAATGGGTACTTAGGTAGGTATCAACAACCGACAAAGCTAAATTATAATATAAAGTAATATATTAACTATAATTAAAAGTACAAAATTAAACTTGAATTGTCTTCATTATCACTATACAAAATAACTAACCAACTAGAACAATAATACAACATCTCATGTCAATATGTACCACAACTGTCATACATAATAAATAACCAATCTAAAGCATAAAACAATATATATATATAATTACCATCGCATAAATACTAAGTTTGATACTCATACAATCATTAGACCATAAAGCAAATGAACTTACCACGGCATACCAAACAAATGGAAAGTACACCCAAAGGTACACAAGTAAAGGACCCATCACAATGTCCTAAACCACCGGAGAGTGCACCAATAAATCAATACATCAACGTACCAAGAATACGTATATATATACAACCAACTCACATTTACAATAGTTTTTATTAATGATCATTTGCCAAGACCCATATTTATCATCAATTGTCGTAAATCAAACAACACATATCAATGTAATTGTAACAATAGTTATATACTTATTTAGACCTCTAACTCATTAATATACTCTATCTAGTGTATGTTAACTAACCACCATTTATTATTAAGCTACTAGTTTGCTACTCATCTTAAGCCCTTTAACCATTAGCCTAACTGATTCCTCAAAATCATTCATCATGAAATCATAACTAATTATGATTCATTAGATAGCAAACATCCACACCTAGCCAAGAGAATAACTAAACCATAATCAACCTTTAACCAACTCACACCTAGTTATCATAAATATACTAGTCATCATATAGTATATTTAAGCCATCATATAGTCATCATATAGCAAACATCATATCTATTTCCCACGCCATTTTCTAGTCAGCACCATAATTATTTAAGTCCTCATCAAGTAACCAACAACATAACATGTTAGGCATAAATATCACTAATCATCAAAAATGCTAAGTGTAATATTATCATTATCCATTTTACAACTATAATTACTTGTTACCACATTTTAACTAAACAAGGTCCACCAACTAATGTTCTAAGCTTCTAGCCATCAAGTAATATAACCACTTTATATAGACAACTAGTTATCACATAACCCATTTTACTAGGCGAAATAATATAACATAACCATTTGTACACGCCAAATGTATTCACTAGGTGAATCCTTAGTTCTACATATGATTTCTCTTGCCAATTAGTCTTAACTCATTAAACTACATATTCTATTTCTATTCACTATTTAGTTTTAACAAGAGCCACACCACTTAACTAGTGATTAATGTTAGAGAATTATAGATAACTTCCAAAAAAAGTATATTAACCTAAGTTCACAAAATGATTTAACCATTAAATGACATAACCACACATATAACGATATATTTATATATACTTACCATATGTAACATCACCAAAACATTAGTATATCCTCGGGGTTTACAAAGCACCATCATACATTAATACCTCTTCTAAATTTACCGAGCATGATCACATAATCAAATTATCCTCTAGATTTTCTTGGCATCATCATAACATCAGTACTTCTTCCAAATTTACCAAGCATCATCACATCATCAATATATCCTCCGAATTCATTGGGTATCATCATAACATCGACACCTCCTACGGGTTTATCGGGAATCTTTTTATCATCAATATATCCTTCGGATTCATTAGGCATCATAACAGAACCAATAATCACCATGAAAAAAATAAATACATATGTATAGCCAAAGCAAAAACAAGTACAAGCCACAATCAATAGAGTGTAAGAGAGGTAAGGAAATAGATATCAAGGTACTTTACCATTAATCATCGCAGCTTTATATAAGTAGATGCATGGGTATATATATCCCAATGACATGAACACTCACCACCTTTTCGAGCTTAACATGAGTATCAATAAGTCAATTATAAGTCATGGATATGCCTTCTAGAATGCTTTTTTTAACTATATGGTTCACATTGCTAGTGCAAGAGATTCTTTTACCCAAACATTAGCTTAGTCATTAAGCTTGAATCATAATAAGAGTTGTAACATAATCCAAGGCTCACATACTAAACTAGCCAACAAGTTAAGTAATAGCATAACCATAAATTCAATTCACAAGACTTTCCAATGCTATTTAAATAATAACACCAAAATAGTCAATCAAGTATACACATTATCCTAACATCAATAACATGCATAAACAATTTACAGGGTTTAGCCATCATATCACTAAAAGCATAATCTTGTCCCTCATCATGTATCTAGGTCACTAAAGAAGTTACATTGTTCAAGCTAAAGGTCGGTCAAGTTCCACTTCTAATAATCCCAAAAGTTCTCTTTTACAAGTCTAACTTCTACCCAAAATTAGACTAAGTTATCTAAATTATTCATTAAGGGATTACCAATCCACCCAAGTTCTATAGGACAATTCTTCTTCAAGTATTCCTCCTAAGTCACCCTAATCACCTAAAGTTATTCCACAACTAAGCATATCTAGGTCAACATACCTCTATGGTGAGTGAACAAGGTCACTCTCATCTACTAGAGCATCTAGAGTATCCTCAAGCTATTCATGAGATTACAAATCCAACCAACCAAGGTTCAAGGCTATGGGTCAACTATCCCTCTTAATACGTTTCAAGACCTCAGTGATCCAACTAGTCCAAGACATTTCCATCTACCAATTCATCATCAAAAACCCCTCCCAATATTATCAAGATATCACAATTATACTACAATAAAGCTCAATCTAACACAAGTAGGTCTAACCTACCTTACGTACCAAATAGCTCATGAAACAACAATATTCACTTTCCCTTTCCTCGAAGCTTCATCCATGAGCCAAGCTATCAATAACATAATCTATACATTATTATGAGCATAAAAACAACCATATTGCACCATTGTGCTTCGGGTCCAAAATGACACCAAAACTCCCAAGTGGGTCCCATATATGAAAAATGAGATTCCAAGACTAACCCATTGTTCAAATACCATTACGGATTTAAAGCCCTCAAGAAATTTGGGCAAAACAACCATATTTAAGGCTAAAATAAGCTTTAAGACATTTGGGGTTTTGGTTATAATAAACAAGAATTTAACACCAAAATTTAAAGGATTCATACCTTAGATTCGTAGTAAAACACAATTACACAGGCTACTCAAGCTCCAAATCAACCCACAAGATTCACTTTAAGGGTTTTACACTCTATTAAGGTTTAGGGACTCAAAGCAATAGAGGAAATGACCAAATTTTTGCCAAAAGAGGACAATTAAATGGACCATTCCAAGCCTCAAGGGGCACGATCACGCATACATGCAAGACTATTATCATGGCCATCGTGATCTCACCACTCCTCATGTGATCGTGACACTTTAGGCAGTAGACGATAACTTAAACTTAGAATTTTGGCCAAGCCCTTGGGATGAATTTGAAGTCCAATATGAGCAAATGAGATACGTAACCATAAAGATTTCAACGCTTTGAATGTATTGGTAAGGTTGATTTTCAATCAAATATCATTTTACTGAGGTTTTTGCTTAGTGCCCATTTGGAACCAGCGAGGACTTCTAAATGGGGAAATGGTTCTATTTTCCAAACCACCTCTACCAGATGGATAAAATACCCTAATAAAAGTAGCACCCTAGGCTGAAAAAACCATTTCCCCATGGCTATGGCAATTTCTTGAGAAATGATTGGGAAGCCCACTCGTAAAACAAGAATCACGAGCCAAACTAGGAGACACAGATCAATCTGAATGGGAGTAACCACCACCCCTAGCATGGCCTACATATAAACCTCTCAAAGACTGATCACTGCTCTTTCTAGGGTGACCATTAGTACCAAACTGACCTCCGTTTGTAGTCCAAAGAGCTACCTGAAATGGTCTACTAGTTTGACTCTGAGGCTAAAAAAATGGATGTGGAGGGTGCCCAACATAACAATTGTCACATCTAAATCGGGAGCTACTATGGCTCCCCCCAAATCTGCCCTGATACTTGGGCCTCTTATCATAGCCCTTATGATGCATGTCCTCTATCACTTTAGTATGATCAGAAACCTTAGTAAAAGTCCTACCAGCAGCAACTAAACTCTAAGTATCCATCCAAGTAGAAAGTCTCAATCCTCTCACAAAGCAACAAACTCTCATAACGAGCCTCATACTCACCGATTGTCATAGAACCCTGCTCCAATCTTGAGAACAGACCTCTTAACTGATCCGTAAGGCTGCGCGGGATATACCTCTCTAAGAACATCTAAGAGAACTAAGTCCGTAAAAGGGGAGAAGATCCAACTGGCCTAGAACTCATAAAACCTCTCCACCAGTGTCGAGTAAACAATTTCAACTAAAATGTAGTGCAATCAACTCCATGAGTATCAACAAGGTCTAATCCATGAAGCCTATCCTCATAAGCAGTCAGAAACTCAAATCTATCCTCTCTAAAGGCACCAGAAAATCTGGGTGGAGCCAGTCTCAGGAACCTACACAATATCTTCTGCTCCTCAGTAGACATAGTAGGCTGGGTCATAATTAGTTAAAAGACCATCGGCCGAACAACTATCGGCATAGGAGGAACCTCAACTCTAGGAGTAGCAGCTATAGGTTGTACTCCTACCATAGTAGTTGCAAACGATAAACAATACCAACAACTAAACCAAAGTATCTCCAATAAAAGAAAGGGGAATAAAAACTAGTGGAGCATGGGCTGGTCCCTGGCCTACTGATTGCTAAGGTAGAGAAATCTTTGGCTCAAGTGCAGGAATGGGGTTTTGGGGAGGCCCATCCTGATCCTTAATCGAGGACATTCTCAAGGTTGTCCTCGAATAGGAGAAAGATCCCTAGGATAAGTCCCAGGACCATCATCACGCATAGTTACAACACGAGTCCTGGTCATCTTTGAAAGGGTAATGTTAAGATAATGGCCTACAAACCAACTCAGATTTTTAGAAAGATACGAGTAAAAGAAGTGAAGAACTCCTAAGAATGTCCCATAGCCTCTCGAAGAGCTCCTAAGTGAAGAGCTCACCTTATCTTCATAAGATCAACACTGCACGATCTCAACTCAGCACCTGCAACTAGTACTTGGGTCTGCACAAAAAGGGTACAAAACTGTAGTATAAGTACCAAAACAATGGAGATTAAGTAGGCATCATCGACCGACCGAGCTAAATTATGATATAAAGTAAGAAAACAACTATAAGTAAAGGTACAAAATCGAACGTGAATCATCTACAATATTAATGTACAAAATAACTAACCAACTAGAACCATAATATATCTCATATCAATACATACCACAACCTTCATACACAATAAATAACCGATTTAAAAGTGTAAAAAAATATATATGTATATATATATAATTACCATCAAATAAATACCAAGTTTGAAATGCATACATTCATTAGATCAGAAAGCAAAAGAAATTACCACGGTGTCCCATACCACTGGGAAGTACACCAAAAAGAACACAAGTAGAGAACACATCACGGTCTCCCATTCCACCCGAGAGTGCACCGATAGATCAATACATCAACATACTATGAATAAATATATACACAACCAACTTACATTTACCAAGATTTCCATTAACGGTCATTTGCCAAGTCCCATATTAATCAATTACCATAAATTGAACAATACATACCAATGTAATTGTAACCATAGTTATCTAGTCATTTAGATTTCTAACTCATTAATATACTCTATCTAGTCTATCCTAAATGACCACCATTTATTATTAAGCTACTAGTTTGCAAGTCATCATAAGGCCTCCAACCATTAGCCTAATCGATATCTTATAATCCTTCATCATGAAATTGCAAATAATTAGCATTCATTAGATCGACAACATCCAAACCTAGCCAAGATCAACCCTAAACCATAATCACTATTTAACCAATTCACACCTAGTTATCATAAGTATACTAGTAATTTTATAGTGAGAAGATACATACAACCAAACCACTTATCTATCTATTTTCGAACACCATATTCTAATTAGTACTATAATTATCTAAGTCCTCATTAAGCAACCAATGACATTACATGCTAGGCATAAATATTACTAATCATCAACAATGCTAAGTCTATTATTATCATTAGCCATTTTATAACCATAATTACTAGTTACCACATTTTAACTAAACAAGGTCCACCAACTAGTGTTCTAAGCTTCTAGCCATCAAGTAATATAACCACCTTATATATACAACTAGTTATCCCATAACTAATTTTACTAGGCAAAATTGAATAACATAACCATTTGTACACACCAAATATATTCACTAGGTGAATTCTTAGTTCTAAACATGATTTCTCTTACCAATTAGTCTTAACTCATTAGATAACATATTCTAGTTCTATTTACTATTTAGTCTTAACAAGAGCCTCGCCACTTAACTAGTGATTAATGGTAGAGAATTATTGACAACTTCCCAAGGAAATAACCATTCACTGACATAACCAAATACATACCAATATATTCATATGTACTTACCATATGAAACATCACCATAACATTAGTATATCCTTCAGGTTTACCTAGTACTATAATACATCAACACCTCATGCGAATTTACCAAGCATCATCACGTCATAAATATATCCTCTGGATTCACCGAGCATCATCATAACATCAATACCTCTTCCAACTTTATCGGCATTATCACATCATTAGTATATTCTCCGAATTCATCGAGCAACATCATACCACCAAAAATTATCATGAAAACAATAAATACCTACATATAATTGAAGCAAGAACAAGTACAAGCTGCAATCAATAGAGTGTAAGAGAGGTAAGGAAATACATATCAAGGAACTTTTCCATTAATCATCACCACATTATATGAGTAGATGCATAGGAATGTATATTCCAATGACATGAACAATCACCACATTTCCGAGCTTAACATGATTATTAACAAGTCAATTATAAGTCATAGGTATGCCTTCTAGAATGATTCTTCTACCCACGTAGTTCAGATTGCTAGTGCAAGAGAGTCTTTTACACAAACATCAGATTAGTCATTAAGCTTGAATCATAATAAGAGTTGTAACATAATTCAACGCTTACATAGTAATCTACCAACTAAATTGAGTGATAGCCTAACCATAGATTCAATTCACAAGACTTTCCAATGCTATTAAAATCATGAAAACAAGATAATCTATCAAGTATGCACTTTATTCCAACATCGACAATATGTATATACCCTTTATTGGGTTTACCCATCATATAATCAAAAGCATAATATAGGGTTCATCACGTTTCTAGGTCACTAAAGAAGTTACACTTTTAAAGCTTGTAGCAAATCAAGTTCCACTTTTAATAATCACTGAAGTTCTTATTTACAAGTCTAACTTCAACCATAAATTAGACTAAGTTATCTAAATCAATCCTTAAGGGCTTACCATCCACCATAGTTCTATCGGACAATTCTTCTTCTAGTATTCCTCCTAAGTCACCCTAAGCACCTAAAGTCATTCCACAACTAAGCATATCTAGGTCAACATACCTTTAAGGTGAGTGAATAAGGTTACTCTCATCTTCTAGAACAACTAAAGTATCCTCAAGCTATTCATGAGATTACAAATCCAACCAACCAAGGTTCTATCCTATGGGTCAACTATCCCTCTTAATGTGTTTCAAGACCTATGTGATACGACAAGTCCCAAACATTTACATCTAATAATTCAACACCTAAAACATTGCCCACTCATATTAAAGTATTACAATTACACTACAATAAAACTCAATCTAACAAAAGTAAGCCTAACCTACCTTGAGTACCAAATAGGTCATGAACCAACAATCTTTGCTTTCCCTGCCCTCGAAGCTTGTTCCACGAGCCAAGCTATCAACAACATAATCTATGCATTATTATGAGAATAATAACACCCATATTTTACCATTGTAATTTGGGTCCAAAACAATACAAAAACCCCTTAAGTGGGTCCCACATATGAAAAACTAGTTTTCGAGACTAACCCATTGTTCAAATACCATTAGGGTGATGATGCCCTTAAAATATTTATGTAGGAAAACCATATTAGGGGCTAAAATCAAGAATCAATCTATTTGGGATTTTAGGTCTAATAAACAAGAATTTAACACCAAAATTTATAGGATTCATATCTTAGATTCATAGTTAAACACGATTACACAAGCTACTCAAGCTCCTAATCAATCCACAAGATTCACTTTAAGGGTCTTACACTTTATTAGGTTTGGTGATTCAAAGCAATGGAGGAATTGACCAAATTTTGGCCAAAAGGGTGCTTTTAAATGGACAATTCTAGGCCTTAGGAGGCATGATCATGCATTCGTACTAGACCGCGATCGCGGCCATCATGATGGAATCACTCCTTACACAATTGCGACACTTTCGGCACTAGACTATGGCTAATACTTTGAAATTGATTCCAAGTTAAGGTCAAGACCTCAGGATGAATTCGGAGTCTAATATGCGAAAATGAGATATGTAAACTTATAGATTTAGATGATCCAGATGTGTTGGCAAAGTCAGATGCTCTATCTGATATCATTTTACTGAAGTTTGTGCTCAGTGACCATTTAGAACAAACGAAGACTTCTAAAGGAGGAAATAGTTCTAACAACCAAATGAACCATCTAGTAACCAAACTAACGATTCTAGAAAGTCATAAATGACTAGGGGTATCTATAGGAAAGCTCTATGATTGAAAATAAGCAGGAACATAGAAATTAAACTGAAGGATCATTACAATTTCCATCCACCATTTCCATGAATCCCAATTCATTTACCAACCATAAATTTAAACATAAAAGTTTCATAAATATAATGGAAGAAGCATATAAACAATTTATATTAAAAAATCTCAAACCATAGTTTAAAACCCAACATCAATATTCCATGAATAATACTTTTAATTACATGCTTTGATGAAATTGATAATAAGGGAGGAGTAACATGCCTTAAACACCAAGAAGTACGAAGAAAAATCACTCTTGGAAGCCTTAATTGATTAATCTCCTGAAAACCCTAAGTGTTCTTGATCTTGAGGATTTGAGAGTACTTGAGAGTCGATTTGATAGGTTTATGAGGGCAAAGGATAACCTAAAGAGGTTATAAGACATGGGTTTCAAGTTTGGCAAAAAGGGAAATATCCAAAGTGCCGTTAACTTAAAAGCTGGAAAAATGTTGCCTTTGACTCTGAGTAACCATTGACTCTTAATAACTCCTTACAACTTGTTACCATGAGTCGTAACTATGACAATCTTACCAATCTCACAAGCTACTATACTTACGACACAACCAACTAACTCGTAATGAGATCCTATGACTCGTAAGGTATAGTCGTAGTCAACATAGAACTCAAATGGGTTAAGCACTGGACTTTCTACGATTTC
This sequence comes from Capsicum annuum, assembly GCF_002878395.1. Lineage (NCBI taxonomy): Eukaryota > Viridiplantae > Streptophyta > Magnoliopsida > Solanales > Solanaceae > Capsicum > Capsicum annuum. The sequence continues at coordinate 164,176,436 of NC_061117.1, forward strand.
ATCCCATGACTCGTATCATATCCCTACAGCTATTAGCGAGCTACTGGTAATATTAGGGTGAGCTGACCCACCAAGACACCCTACAACTAATGGGGTCAAGTCGTAACCAATGCAATGAGCTCAAAGCTCTAGAAATTTTCAAGGGCCAAAATCCAGGGTGTTAGAATCCCCTTTTTGCGCCAGATATTACCAAAGTTAAAAACTTGTTTTTAACCTTTAAAACTCTTTTGGACCCCTATGAACATGATCTAATAGTGAAATTTGAGTGTACAACGCATTTCAAATCTAATAGAATCATCAAATTTTCATCCAAGATTATTTTGACAAAAAGTGGGGACCATACTGTAACACCCCGTACTTAATTACGTGCATTAGTCATTGTTATATGTGTTGGGGTATATGTATTGATCCTAAGTTAGGTATATATGAGTTTAAGTATGAGTATTGATTATTTTGAGATGGTTTCAAGTGTATAGTTTGATTATAGGTGTATAGGAATCGACTTTATTTATATCGAAATTTTCCCGTCGATGGTTCCATACGAAGGTTATTGAATAAGCTTTCCAACGATATAAAGATTTCCAAAAACGGATAAGTTTTGGATATAAGCGAGCTCGTTCGAAACTTTAAAACGGTGGCCGGGATGTGAACAGTAAAATGTGCAGGAAACTACTGAGGCCTGCCAGTTTTTTGGGTCAACTTTGAACGATCATAATTCCCTCAATATAATGAACTGGTTGAGCTACAATATATCAAAAGAAATATCTTTGAGTCTTCTTTCCAATGAAATTGGTTTCATCCAAATCCAACATCTGAGTAAGGAGTTATACTCGTTTTACTTCAGCCTCTCAAAACAGATTTTTAGGGTCAACTTCAAACGATCATAACTACTTGTACAGGACGAACTGGGTGGATTAATTTATATTAAATGAAATACCTTTGAATTATCTTTCTAACGATACCAATTTCACCCAAATCCGATATCGGAGCAAAGAGTTATGGCCGATTTACTTTAGCCTATCAAAACAGTCCACCATGGACAGATTCGGATTTACTTAAATTTTTAAGGGCAATATGGTCATTTTCCATCACCTCATGGACGAAAATTGGTCATTATATACATATAATTAGCCTTATATCCACCATTTATCATCCAAATCATTGAAGAATAAGAAACCCTAGCCTAAGTTCAACTCCAATTATCTTGTGATTCAACCGTAGAAAATCCAAATTGATTCCGTAGTTGTGTTCACCGTCTCAAGGGCTTCGAGAAGCACCCCTTATTTGTGCCAACAGGACTTCGAAATCAAAAGGGCCATTTTTTTTGGTAAGGATGTAAATTATGTTGGTGTTATTTATATGGATATGTATATATATATATATATATGCATGTGAGCATAAGAAGTATGTTATTTGATTGTTGTTGAAAGATGATTGGAAATGATGTTGGATTATTCTTGTGCATGGTTGGATTATGTTAAATTGTGAAGGAATTTTGGGTGATGATGTGGTATTGATGATGTGGTATTGAGATGATGATTATATACATATACACACATAAACCTATTGTTCAAGTTGGTTTTTGGAATGTTTTGCAAATATTGGTAGTATGGAATTATGGAAGAGAATTGTGGTGTTGGGTTGCTAATACTAGATGCCAAACATTTCATTGTAGATAAGTGATTTGTAAAGGCGGGAAGTTGTGTTGAATTGGTAGCTGAATCTACAACGAGGTATGTAAAGCATACTCTAACAATGTTCTTTGGCATGAAAACACCAATGTTCCATCAAGTAAGATTCCGAGGTTGTCCAAAAACATGTATTGTTCTACGTTACCAACGAAGTTGTTTCCATCCTATAAAGTGTCAAAATGTTCATTGATATACCAAAAGGCTCTTATTTCATTGTTGTGATATTGATGATTCTGAAACATATTGTTGATGTACCAATGAGTCCTTATTACATCGTTATTGTATAGAAGGTCTATTACTTGGTTCCTATTGATGTATCATTGTTTCAAGGTATCAAAAATGTGGTGACGACCGAAATAACAATCTCAAAGATTAATTGAACTAAGTGATGAAAGTTCTCTCTTATCGGGTGGTATCCCAGGGGCATAAGCCTAGCATGGGTCGATCCCTATTTCATGTGTTTATGGGTGGTATCCCAGGGGCATAAGCCTAGCATGGGTCGATCCCAGTTGATATGTACTGGAGGCATCCTAATGGTCACAGTACAGTACAGTAATGATTACAAAGACGATAAGAACGAAGGTAAAGTGATTGAATAAATACAATGTACAGGTTGTCACAAGTTCTAGTAAGTGTGGTCCACTCCTATTACGACTTATTCACTTGTTTCTGATTTCTATTGAGCTCCTATATCATATGTGATTATTTACAGCTTTACATACTCAGTACATATTTCGTACTGACGTCCCTCACGGGGGACCTGCATTTCATGCTGCAGGCACAGGTACCTCAACTCATACACCGCACAAGTAGGAGCCAGGTCATACAGCTATTGTTGGTGAGCTCCAGTTTGCTTCGGAGCTTTCCGAGTCGGTTCCTTATGTTTTGTTATTATACATGAGTCACGTGTGGGCGGGGGTTTGTCCCGACCCTAGTTATGTCATGTATATCCTAGAGGCTTTGTAGACATAAGGAAGGGTAAAGTCATGGAAGTTTATATAGTAACGTTATATTTGTATATGTGGTGGCCCCGACGGCCAAGTATTATATATATATATTTGTGCGTGTTGTGCTGATACAGGTAATTAGACCTTTCTATATGCAACGAAGTGCTTTCCAATTTTTTTGGTGACATGTAAGTGAAAGTACAGGTATTTGAACGGGTTCTCCCGGGCCTTCTCGGCTTCGGGTGCCAGTCCGGCCCGATGGGATTTTGGGGCGTGACACATACCTATAGTTTTATTTTTCATAAAATTTGCTCAATAGCCCAAAATAAGTCCAGAAACCTTAGGACCTGAACCATGGGTCTCCCTAGCCTAAAATTGATATTCCAAAGGTGATGGCGAAGTTAGATTTTCCTTTAGGGGTTGTCTCAACTAAATGTGGTTCCCACACCTATATTCCTAATTTTCCAATATTCTAACCAATAGGTCAAAATGAGTTTGGGTGCATTGGAACCTGAACCAAAGGTCTACCTAGCTTAAATTCGATATTTCAAAGTTGTTGGCGCAGTTGGAATTTGCATCCAAGATTGATTTATTGATGTTTTCACCCGGTGACCACTTGGAACCAAGAAAGACTTCTAAATAGGGAATTGTTTCTAAAAACCAAAACAAACTACCCAATAACCGTACTGTCAGTCCCAGCAAGTCATACGGCTTGAGGAAGCTATGGAGAAGCTCTAACGGTGGAAACAAGATAAAATATGAAAAATGATCTAAAGGGTCATAACAGTATCCACTATTAAAAGAAATTTTGTCACCAAAAGTCAACGAATAGGAAGAATCCAAAAAGCTCAAAAGGTTAAGGTACTAGGCATGTATGCTCCGTGCATGACTTCCCAAATAACCTTCACCAAGAGAGGACACTTTCAAGGGGTTTTGCCACGGGTATCCCCTCTTCAACCAACATTATTATTTCACTTCCAAACGTCCAAAACTCAACCTTAACCAGTAAATGGACTCCAACTAAATCAAAAAGACTGGTGCATGCAAATCTAAACTACAACATACTTATACCATCTGGATATCCATACAAATTAACAAAGGCCTAATCGAGCCAAAACAAACCCACGGCATAAGTCATACCACCGACTCCAAATCCAAATTTAACCTTTCTTTACCATTTCACACCATTAATCCTTTCCAAACTAGTAGGAAAATCACATAAGTCCTTTCTGTGCAATCTAATAATAGAGAACTTGAAGAACGTAAGCTAATCCGCTTAAAGTCCAAATGACAAATATGAGAATAGGCCCATAAGGATGGGTCTAGGCATATAAATGGAGATAATTAAGGAATATAATCTATGCCAATACTAAAACTAGTTCGGATGGTAATCAAAAATGGAATACAGAAAATTAATCCAGAACTATTCATCACTGAATGATCCGCTCCAGGATGTCCAATAAATAGAGAATGAAATTATATTGAATCAAACTCAAGCATGATACTCCCACTGAGTATATCATCCAAAATTCTCAACGTATCAAATCTAAAATTGATCCACAAGTCCAAACCAAGGTCAGATACTCACATCGACCATACTATCTAAATCAAGCATATTGGTACCATATTATAGAGAGATAACATCAAACATAGTTGAACAACAAAATAGTAATAGAGGATTAAACATCAACAAAAAACATAAGAAATTAACTTCATATATGTTAGAGGGAATGAATCACCAAAACATACTCAAGAACTCCCCAAGGCTACAAACTATAATTGTAACAACAAAACTTTAGCAAATCGGATAAATGAAATTCAATCCAATCACTAACAAATCCAACACTCTATTTAGACAAAGAATATCCATAGTCTCATATCATTGAGTACAAATACATCACCAAGCCTTAATAGGCTGAACAAACTTTGGAATAGGGATTTCTTGAGTCCACCCAAGTAGGGCAATCATCATATGATCCATCCATAAATTACATCATCAAAGAAGAAAAATAGTAATCTCAAAACCTAGGTCAAAGTTAAGACCACCACTAGAAAATCAAACAACTTAAGATAAAGAATTTCCAGTTTTTCAACTTAAGAAGCGGTCATAGGAAATGCCACCTACCTCTATGTCCCTAACTTTACGAAAGACAAGAATCACATTATGGTGAGAATCGAGCATCCAATATCTACATCAATAATCAAGGGCAAACTATCATAAGGAGATGAGTCCAATAAATCTAAGAGATATACTCAGGACATCTCAATATCAAAATCTAACCACTATCGGGCAATAAACTAGCCATAAGAAATGAATAAATCCCTAATTGGTTAATCTAAAAATTGGGCTATATAGAAAGAAATAGGCAAATCAAAAAACTTTGCAACCAAGGGGACAAGTCTAAGAATCCCTAACGCAAGATCTGTAATATAGTTAAATTGCCAACACTAGTACTATACAGAACCATGGATGATTAACTTATCTTCATTATCACAATACTTGACCAAATTAATCTAACATAACTACCAAGAGAGAAAAGAATCATCATCACCTTACTATGGGAAATAAATCATCAAATCGGGCAATAGCTACTCAAGCCACCAAAAGAATCGCTGGAAAAAAAATTCTAATTAGATAACTCTAGTCTATACAGCTACTCAGTGAGGATTAATTACATCAAGTAATAATATCAAATAATGTCAATAACCTCTAGTAGTGAAAGCAATAGCAAAAACAATATCAGTATCAATATAATAAATAGGCAGTACCAAAATGAACATCAATAACTTGTACCACTCAAAGGCCACAATAAGGCCAATGTGACAAGATAAAAGGAACTTAAACACAAATGCTACACCCTTTGGGAGAAAATATCAATAAAGATCCACTCCACTCACTACTAAAAGAAATAAACCATGGAGTAATCACATAATCATGAATTCAATGAAAAGGTATACAATAAACAACATGAACTCATCAAGGCATATAATCATCAATGGGTATGAAAAATCCTATTAGGATACTTTCTAGTCCAATAGTAATCTCTCCACAGTCGTAGAAAAATTCCAAACCTCTAATCCTGGTGAGAAACACAAACTAAGCCTAAATGGCTGGAAAACTGATACAAAGAGCAACTCTAATATAATGTCTATCCCTGCCTCAATCATATCCTGACTCAGGAACTTAAGGATGACAAGGAATACATATTACTGTCCAATCATTAACTCACATCTGGATTGCCCTCCAACTTAATGTCTTATCTCTCCATAGCTAAAATAAGTTGTCAAACAAAACACTAATAGTACCATAATGATGGCATGGTCTCTTCACACCACCTCTATAAGTCTCGATGCACACTTTTACTATGGCCCTTGCATAATGAACAATTTGAGAGAAAAGGGCCAAACTACTATTATATGCTCCGACACCAAGCGGAGTGGTAATAATAAACCTCTAATAACTCTAACCACCTTGTCCTTCTCAGAAGTATATAGCATAGGAAAATGCATAGCCCAATCTAGAAATAAAATCTCATACAAAAAATTAGAAAATAACCCCGTTGAACACCTAGACTAAACTCTGGTGTAAGAACTACTCAATAAATAAAATGTCATCCATGGCTATGATGTTTTTAGAACATCTCCTAGATACCCAATGCTGAGTATTATTATCATGCTTAATAATTAAAATAATAAATCATATTGGAAATCTTCCTTATTATCAATATTAGATGTGCTTGAAGTCACACTTATTAACTATCTACAAGAATGTTGTATAGATTATCTTTGGATTCATGTTATGCTTTTGTATGGTAACCAAACTAGTGATTATGCTAGAAAGTTTTTGTGTTTCTAATATTATAAGTCATGACACTAAGTGCTCCAGAAGGTATATTTATTTACTACATGAGAAGCTATGCTACTAACCATGTTGAACCTGTTAATGTCTTTTAATATTCATGTTATATGTATCAATATATTTTTTGATAAATTGTCTTTATCAACAAATGATGAGATATAAAGGTATGCTTCTCCTTACTTCTCTTTTACTTTAGCCCTTGTGGGGCTTGTACTTTAGTTTAGCCCTCGTGGGGCTTGTTATTTACTTACTTTTTATTTACTTTATCCCTTGTGGGGCGTGTCATTTACTTTAGCGCTCGTGGGGCTTGTCATTTACTTTATCCCTTGTGAGGTTTATTTTATATTATGGATATTGATTGCCTATTATGGTGATGTTGTGATAATACCCAGCAAGTTTGGAGGATATGATATAATATTGATACCCAGTTTAAGTCTGGAGAATATAATTATGATATTAATATCTAGTTCGAGTCTGGAGGATATGATTATGATATTAATACCCCATTTGAGTCTAGAGAATATACTTATGATATTGATACTCGATTTGAGATGAAGGATATGATTGTGATATTGATACCAGATTTGAGTCTGGAGGATATGATTATGATATTAATACCTGATTTGAGTTTGGGAGATATGATTATGATATTGATACCCTGTTTGAGGCCAGAGGATATGATTATGATATTTATACCCAGTTCAAGTCCAAAGGATATGCTTATGATATTGATTCGAGTTTAGTATGTAGGTTATAATTATTATATTAATACCCAATTTGATTCTAGAGAATATAATTATGATTGAGATACCTGGTTTGACTCTGGAGGATATGATGATAATATAATAATGCCCGGCAAGGCTGGAGGATATGGTTATTGGTGTTCCTATGTGTACACCTACTGATTAAATATGTCTAGCCCAATGTATGATAGTTATATGTTTATTTATGTTCTTAGGTAGTTGGATGTAATATTAATGTTAGGGGTGTTGGTTATAGTCTTCTAATGAGTTAGGGTATAAACTGATATAGTTGTTTATTTAAGGATAAAAGTTTCTTAGTGATGGATATTAAATAAGTGGCTATAGTGACTAGTGGATTTATAATTCCTAGTGATAATGAGGAATAGTGACATCAATGACTATTAATAGTGGTTATCACCATATTAAGGAGATATGAGGTAATGAGCTTAGTAAATGATGATGATTAGTTGTTATTGACGATTACGTCTATGATTTTGATTAATTGTTGGATGAGGATTTTTTATTAATGATGCTAGTTAATAAGAGATGTTAGTTGAGAGATGAATAAGTGTATAAATGGTGATTAGTGGTTGTATGATGAATTTTGACTAGTAGAATATTGGTTAATTGGCGAATATGGTCTAGTTGTGAATCTTGACTAGTTGATACATTTTGCTAGTGAGTAAATAATGGTTAGTCTTTGATCCATGAATAGTGGCTAAGTAATGAATAGTGGATGGTTATTAATTAGAGGTTATATGATGACTAGTGAGTTAGTGATTTAGTAATAAGCATTAGCTAGCTAATGATGAGTAATTACGGTGTATTTATAAGATAGATACCTATGTGGTGGTATGGTTACGGTTATGAGTATATTGGCATATGTTATTGTATTATGTATTGGTGTGTATATATATATATATTGCTGGTTTGATTCTTTTACAATTCTTTGGTGTGCTCTCAAATTGTATGGGATGCCGTTATGGGTTATTTACTTTACGCTCTCTTAGGTGTTTTCTCTGGTGGTGTGGGATATAGTGATGAGTTCATTACTTTATGCACTAATTTGTGTAAGTGTGCCAACTTTTTAATTGTGTTTTCTCATGATTTCACTTGTGTTGATTTACGATTTCCATTCATTTATTCCTTATGCATGACAATATGGATATTCGTTGATGCCTTATGTTATATTATGATTATGATATTTCATGCTTGTTATATACAAAAATATTGGCATATGTTGATGCCCTATTTTATACTGTTATTTTTAATTGTTTACTTATATATAATGATGAAGGAGATGATTTAGGTTCGAGTTTGTACCTTGACCTATTAAGATTATCTTGCATTTATCATTCTTATATCATGATCTATCTCAGTGGCCCAATGATGCCTACTGACTGCCTGTTGTTTTGGTACTCATACTATGCTCCTGTACTTTTTTAGTGCAGATTCAAGTATTAGTTGTGACTATTGATTGTGATTCATGCAATGATAAATTTTTGGAGATAGGGTAAACTCTTGGAGATCGAATTATCCAATTTCCTTCCATCTTCCGTATTCAGTATTTAGCGTTCAAGACAGATGTATTGACTATTCTACATTTGGATTTGCATTGAAACTATTAGTTTTTCTTGTACTAGCTTTACCAAGTTTTGGGATTGGTATCTTGTATGATTGATATTCTATCTATAACCTTTATGTTTTCAATTGTGTTCTTGAATTTCTCCTATGTTGGGCCTTATTACCAGATTAACCCATTGCACTAGCTCTGGGTTATGGTATTGGCTTACCTGCAGGTGGAAATTGGTAGGTGCCATCATGATAAGTAAATCGGCTGTAACGCCCCAAAATTTCCATCTCGAGACGTCACACGGTGCTTAGGGCTACACGTAGCCCCAAGCTAACCCTAGGAGCCAAACACTACCTCAAGGAACTCAATTAAACAATAGTCATGCATAATAAAGAGATATATCACATTGGGTTGAAGAGAGATACTGGAGAATACTAAACTGTACAACCAAAATATATATTGAATGTCTGTACATACCCTCCCTCTAGTATGACAAAGCCTCTATACATCAAAATCAAGGAACCTTAGGGACAAACCCCCAACAGACTCAACAGTACTGAAAGCCATAACAACAAAATGTGTGGGGTGCATGCAACAATGTAAATATCATCATCAATTTCATGAAAATATGCATATATACAATTATGGCTCACTTGGATTGAGTTTGATTGAAATATACTTTTCATGCAGTCCAACATTTTTCCCTCCCAAGGAGAGACCCCACATTGGCGGGAGTGTCGTACTCTTGCCAGGGAGTACAACCTCAATTTAGTGATCACAATCTCATACTCGGCCTCTGGTCCACAAATATCAATACCATTCCTACGGTGGCACGTAGTTTTGGTGGAAATACCACATTTCTCGCTCGGTGCTAAATACTACTCCCAGACACAAGCACATAATGTGTTAGGAAATCCACCACAAACATCACAAGGGTCTATCATGAAGATCAAATCAAATCTCTTTCTCATTTTTCAATCATAATCAATTATGGATTCCTAACTCAACTCAAATCAAATCAATCTTTCTCAATATCAAAACGTATAAATTCATTAAATCATGGAAACATCAAGAACTTTGAGGAAATATAAAGACTCATTGTAACAACTCAATCTCATTAATCAATATACTTAATAATCAAATTTGTCATAAGGAAGCTTAAAGCTTGACATATATCTTGAAAGCACTTGAAATATCAACTCATGGTAGAAATATGAAATTTACAATATTAAATATCAAGTCGTAACTTGGGAATAGTAAAATAATCACGTATAACAATGCTTGAACAATTTATATTCTCATAGTCTCATGATGAAGTAATTTGGATATAAACCCACTTGCAAAATCATATAAATCCATAATAGAAATCAAAGCTTTGGCCACAAGAACGAAAGGATTGCTCTTGTTCAAAACCCCACATACCTTAATCTTTGAAATTGAATGAATTCTAGTGGTTAAGACTCTATCCGCACTTGTAATAAATGATTCAAGAAGCCCACACTATGAGGAACTTGGTTCTTGAAGAAATCTTGAAGATTTATGGATGATTTTTGAAAGATTAATGTTCTTGAATAAAACCCTAGATATATTTTCTTAAGAGTATTAGAGGAGAAAATGAAGAAATTAGGGTTTGGATGGGGATTCTCATATAAAAAGGGGCCACCAAAAGATGGAAAAATACAAAAATACCCTTGCAAAAAAGTCCTTTAATTCCTAAAAAAATAGCTGACGATATTTGTGACAAGTCATCACGATATGTCATCACAAAACGGTGGAATTTATAACTTTCTACTTAAGGTGACGATAGTTTGTGACAAGCCGTCAGACCTGTGACAAGTCATCACAAAATATTGTCACACAGTTTCCAAGCTGACATGCTAGAGTAAAATAGGCATAACGTTTTGCTCCGATATTGGATTTGGGTGAAATTGGTACCGTTGGAAAGATAATTCAATTATATATATGATGGTGGGTCATGAGCTCAAAATTTCTTAGTGTAACAAGAGATATACTCGTTTGAAGTTGACTATGCCAAAATTCTTCTCAAGAATTCAATCAGTAAGGGATGTTTTGATTCACCTAATCGCTAGGACATCTTTGAGGCCTTAATACACATCACCCTTGATCAAAAAACAACCAAAGCAGTATAATTTATTTATCAAGATCTTGAGTCATGGTGGCACTATTGGTTAGAGTTATCGGGGTATTACATCGGGTCAGGACACCAACATGGGATTAAGCTCTTAGAATGAAAACCCTAAAAAATGCGTAAAAATAAAAGAAAAAAATTGGGCTAAAAACAAGACCCAAGTGAATTTCGGGTTTTTGGTCAAAAATCAAGAAATTTATCAGGAAGCTGATGAAATCTTAAATCTGGTGATAATCACGATAATAGATGTTTAGCAAGATCCCAAGTCACCAAAAAGACTCAATTTTGAGTTACCCACACCCTTCTAGGGTATCTGGGTCTCAAAGATGAGAGAAAAAGACCAAAATGCAGACAAAGGTGTCATTTTATACTCATACTAGGTATGGTGATGTTGTTATCACAATCTGTAACGCCCCAAAATCTCATTTCAAGATATCACACGGTGCTTAAGGCTATAAGTAACCCTAAGCTAACCCTTTTAGCCTGTTACAACTTATAACACTTACTTTTCTGATGGACAAAGGAAAACAAAAGGCACTATCATAACATATCTAACCTGAAATAACAAAAGAATAGTGTCTAAATAGCAACTTGTTAAAATGTCCAAAATACCACTTATTGTCTAGTCCGACAAAGCCTCTTCTACTCAAGAACTAGAGATCCATTGCGACAGATCCCCAATTGACTCATACTCAACTGAAAAGAAATAACCCAACTACTATGAAGACTGAAATCAAGGAAAAACAGGTCCTCGAACCATGAGGACTCACCAACTATGAAGGTGTAGATCAAGGTACTCGGAGATCACTGATGCTGTAGAGATTGAGTACCTGAACCTACATTATGAGATAATGTAGCACACAGTCGTATATATGGATTAGCACTTTGAGAATGTACTGAGTATATGGGGATCTATGTGATATATAAAATAATAATATCATCTATCTTTACAGAAATCATGCACGCTAATATAACAGACTCACATAGCTTGAATAATCTCAAAATACATATCTCATAAATTAAGAATAATGGAACACAAAGTATAAATCTTATCTCAAGGAACATACTTTACTTTAGAAACTGATTACTTACTCTTACTAATAGGGAAAACTACTTTCTTCTTGGGAAAATTGTACTTTAAGAAACTGCTTTGGAAAATCATGCTATTCGGGAGGTTCTCTTAACTGACATACACCATACGAGTTACATGGAGTCCAACGTCTTGTCCTCCTAAGGAAGAAACCTAACATTGGGGAGAGGCATCATACTCTTGCCAGGGAGTATAACCTTAACTCAATGATCACTATCTCAGCCTCGGGCCCATAAATCTCAATCCTACAGTGTCATGCAATTCTGGGGTATGAAACTATAGTAACTTACCAAATCATCAACCTGTCCGCCGCACCTGGGCGACTCTGACAGCTTACAGTAAAACAGTCGTAACTTCTCACTCTGATACCGGATTTGGATGAAATTGGTATCTTTGGAAAGATAATTCTATTTCACACATGATAAAAAGTCAAAATTTGGAAAACTCTATCTAATTTAAACACTACTCACTTTGGGACTCATTCCTAAATATTTTAGAGATGAAAAAGGTCTTCACTTAACATGCTTTAAAGGCTTAGACTATGAGGGAACTTTATTGGGTCTTAAAATATCTCCCCTTTGGAAACATCGTCCTCGAATATCGCTAGTTAGAATAAGATACTGAGGAACTAAGGATGCATAGCTGGAACAAATGTCTAAACAAGCTTTAAATCTTTCTAAACCTTTGAATACTCCAGGAAGTGCAAAAGCTTTCACAGGAATAGATATATAGCTGAATTTTATTGCAAAGAGACTGAATTAAGGAAGAATAATACCTTCAGCTTGATCTTAACTCGCGGAGAAAAGGTGTGGGTACTTAGTACGCATATCTACTTCCGCTTCCTAAGTAGCGCCCTCAACTGAATGATTCCGCCATAAAACTTTGACCAAGGGAACTTCTTTGTTCCTTAGTCTACGGACCTGGTAATCTAGGATCTGAACCGAAATCTCATCAAACGTAAGACTATTCTGGATATTTGAGCTCTTTGAAGGATCTACTATAGCAAAATCACTAATGTGCTTCTTAAGCATAGAGACAGGAAAGATATGATGAATAGCTAACAACTCTGTGGGCAACTCCACCTCATAGGCTACTTTCCCAACACAGCTGAAAACTCCATAAGGGCCAACATAATGGGGATTAAGCTTCCCCTCTTTCACAAACCTTTTCACCCCTTTCATTGGTGAAATCTTCAAGTACACCAAATCACCCACCTCAAACTCAAGATCACTTTTTCTCATATAGCATATGACTTCTGATGACTTTAGGCTATCTTCAACCTTTCTCTAATCAACTTAACTTTCTCCATAGCCTCAAATTCTACATTAGGTCCAATAATATTTGCTTCACCCACTTTGAACCAACCAATGGGTGATCCATATCTTCTACCATACAAAGCCTCAAATGGAGCCATCCGAATACTAGAGTGATAACTATTGTTATATACAAACTCAATCAGTGGCAAATACTCATCCTAACTACCTTTGAAATCAAGTTTACAGGCCCTCAACTTATCTTCTAAAGTCTGAATGGTCCTCTCAGCCTGACCATCTGTGTATGGATGAAAAGCTGAACTCAAATAAACTAGGGTACCAAGACCCTTCTAGAAAGCTTTCCAAAACTGCGAAGTGTACTGAGTACCCCTATCCGAGATAATGGAAAAGAGAACTCTATTCAACCTGACTAACTCCCAGATATACAATCTAGCATAATCCTCAGTTGTATAAGATGTATACACTGGCAGGAAATGCGCGGACTTAGTCAACTTGTCTACAACAACCCAAATATAATCATGATGATGACATGAAAGAGGTAAACTAGTCACGAAATCCATATTCACCTCCCCACTTCCAAGTGGGTATACCAAACTCTTGCAACTTACTGCCAGGTCTTTGGTGCTCTACCTTAACCTGTTGGCACATTGCACACTTTGCTACAAATGCTGTTGTATCCTTCTTCATGCCACTCCACCAATAGATTCCCCGCAAGTCATTATACATCTTGGTAGCATCGGGATGAATGAAATACTATGCATCATGTGCCTTAGCCATAATTCTCTACCTCAAATCACCAATACATAGAACACACAATCTATTCTGACATCTCAACACACCATCTTCCCCTTGGAAGAAAACCTCTACCTTTTGGTCCTTAACTTACTCCTACAGTTTGACCAAACTAGCATCCATGTCTTGTTTCTCCTTTACTTCTGAAACAAAAGAGGATTCAGAACCACTCTGAATCGAAACAGTCACCTCAGCTAAATCAAGCAACCAACACCCAGTCTAACCAAATGATCTACCACTCGAGCTAACTCTTTCTTATTTTTCTCCATATGAGCAACACTTCCCATAGAAAATCTACTAAGGGTGTTTTCTACTACGTTAGCCTTGCCCGGATGATACAACACGCTTATATCATAATCTTTTTACAACTCTAACCATCTGTTCTGACAAAGATTCAACTACCTCTGAGAAAACACATATGGCAAGTTTTTGTGGTCCGTAAGCATATCAACATTAACAGCATACAGACAGTGTCTCCAGATTTTCAAAGTAGAAACCACAACAGCTAATTCAAGATAATAGGTTGGGTAATTCTTTTCATGCGACCTTAACTATCTAGAGGCATAGGCTATAACCTTACCTTTCTGCATCAACACACAACCCAAACCAACTCTCAATCCATCACAATACACCATAAAACTATCTGTACCATTAGGCAAAGTCAACACAGGGGCTGAGATGGGTCGAGTCTTCAACTCTAGAAAACTTTTCTCATAGGAATCTGACCAAAGGAACTTAACTTTCTTTTGGGTCAACCGGGCCATGGGCGACATAATAGAAGAGAAACCTCCAATAAAATGATAGTAGTAGCCAGATAGACCCAAGAAACTTCTAATTTCTGATAGAGAGATAGGTCTAGGATAATTTTTTATAGCTTCTATCTTTTGGGGATCAATTCAAATGCCTTCAGCTAAAATAATATGACCGAGAAAGGCTACTAACCTTTGGCAAAATTTGCACTTGCTGAATTTGGCAAACAACTATGATCTCTAAGAGTTTGCAAGACAATTTTAAGATAATCCGCATGGTCATTCTCAGAATGGGAGTACACAAGGATATCATCTATTAACACTATGAAAAACATATCAAGATACTGTCTGAACATTCGATTCATGAGGTCCATGAAAGCTGCTGGAGCATTGGTTAGCTCGAAAGACATGACTAGAAATTTAAAGTGACTATAGCGGGTTTGGAAGGTTGTCTTTGGAATATCACATTCCCTCACTTTAAGCTGATGATAGCCAGATCTAAGGTCTATCTTAGGTCTATCTTGGAGAAATAAATTACACCTTTCAATTGATCAAACAGGTCATCAATTCTAGGATAAGGGTACTTATTCTTGACAGTGATGTTATTAAGCTGACGATAGTCAATGGACATATGCAAATAACCATCTTTCTTCCACACGAACA